>NW_017299641.1:1076621-1112064 GCF_001594075.2 Trachymyrmex cornetzi
GTCAGTTTCAACTTTACAAGTAATACTAAAATTTACAATAACAAACACTATCTCTTTATAGTGACATGCTTATAATTACATTATACAATCATGATTGCTTCTTTAAATAATCAGCTGTTCAGAAACATAAACATTATCTTGAAAAACAGACAAAAAGTCCTGCTCTATCCTATATCAAAAAGATTATAACATACATGTTTAGCATGATCAGCAACCCAACTCATAGGTATATCTTTAACAGATCTGATATATATATTTGCTACATCCTGTTCTGTAGACACTGTGGAACTAATTAATGTTTCTTCCACGACATTTTTAGTGAGAGGAGGTGGTGTTTTTGCTAAATGTACAATATAGTCCTTTTGCCCAGCACTCTGTAATATCAAATAATACAACTTATCATAAAATTTAATACCATGCATCTGCAGAGAAGAAGAGAGAATCAAATTTCTTTGCCCTCAGATCCAATGATTGAGGAAAAAAACATAAATATGTAAGAATCACTGCTTGAGTTTTGTATTAATATAAAGTCAATTATAAAATACATTAATATCATAAAATTACGTGATTTTCATTTGGCTTATCGCACGTTAAAAATGAGAGTAATGTGCGATCGACATAGAGAAACACAGAGGTAAATCAAACCTGTCCTAAAATCAATCCTATCACGTATCCATCTGGTTTCGCTAACGATGTTAAATATGTGCGAAGATGCTCCTCAACATAAACTGTTCGTCCCATTATTTCCGTGTACTATCCTCCTGAATTTCTTTTGATATAAATCTGCATAAATCGCAACAATTCGCGCGCGGTGAAAATTTTTTGTACGCGTGTAATCTAAAGAAAAAGTTACATGATTGCTGATTGCTACACTATCCACAGGACACACCACACCACACCACCGTAGTCACCACCAGCGACCATACCAGACCATACGACATACGACACAACGACACCGCTGGCACGGCGCACAGTGCACCACAGTGCACACCGGTGACGGGTGAGTGGTGACAGGGTGACACGTGACACGCCGCGATTTCTCTTTTTTTCACAAGTTTCAGAACGCACTGAACGCACTAAACGCATTCATAGCCAGTGTTACCGTAACGAAATAAAATGTACTAACATCTAGTGGCAAAAAGTAAAAAACGTATATTACTAACATCTCATGCATTTTTATTTCAGCATGACGATTAAACGCTGAAGGTAAAATAGATAAAGAAATCTGTAATTTGTGTTTTCTCAGCTTTGAACACAAAATACACCAGCGACAAGTACATTAGCATGTACATATACATACATTTTAAATAGTGGAAAAGGAATTCTTATTCTGTGAAATCACTCTACGACGAAATTCGGTAGGAACAAAAACGTCAAAAATGATGCTAGTCTTATCGATAATACAGGGGCGGCTCCAGCATCCCCTTAAAAATATTCAATATCGTTTTGTTCATTAACGGGGGGTACATATTTATTTATAATTATACCTATATAGATCCAAATTTTAATTCTTTAATAATGCGAACGTTGGCAACACTGGCCTTCATTGTTATTACTTAAGTTTTTCTATGTACATACCATGGCACTATAAACATGATAAAGGTCAGGAAAAAGGTGATAAATGAAACGCAAACGTAGTCCGCGTCTTACTTCATTTGCTGCAGGTAAATATTTGTCTAATATATATGAAGGAGATTTATTTTAAATAAGGAACGGATCAAATATTCGTAAGTACATAGCTGGAACACTGCTCGCTAATAGTACGATTTTGCTTGCAGCATTTCAAAAAGCGCAAGGAATATTTTTATGTATCAAGAAAGGATAATGTACAGTGTATCTCTTCTTTTACTTGTTTTGAGTGTACAGACAGATGGATTTTTGGAAGATCTGTGCAATGTGAGTTAAGCCTGCAATTCTACAATTGCGTAAACGTAGACGTAAGGTTATGGGAGTAGTAGTAGCAGTAAATATACAACATTAATCTACAATCGATCGTAAAGATTCAACGAACTTTCATCTTCAAATTGAACATTGCTCACAACACTTCCTCCATCTTCCATACTCGTGATATAATATATTTGTAATCTAATAAATTCGTCAAATAATATATCATAAAATAAACTCGATAAAAGATGAAAAGGACACTATGCATTTCTTTCCATACGTCGAGACAAAACGGACAATAACGATGTAGACACATGACAACACTCTGATTGGTTCACTTTTACGTTTTCTGCAGTCGTAGTCGTGAAAGATAAAGTTGAACCATTTTTTACAACACACTTTACAACCGGGAATGGCAGGTTAAAACTTCGTTTTACATTTCACAACCATTTACAACTACATTTACGCAATTGTAGATTGGGCTTTACACGACACGTTTTGAAAAAAAAAAATATATATATATATTTTGTATATTAATAATGTATACCTTGTATCTTATTTTATTTTTCAGTACAAGTTTAGAGAAAAACAGCCTAAGGATAAAAATAATTATGACACAATTGAATACAATTCCATGTTTCTTAATTATTGTACTGCCGAAGAAGTTCCTGATCATGAGAGCTATGATGTATTTTTTGATGAAGCCTTGGAAGAAGGAGATTCACATAGTACGTTATTTTTGTAAGATATTTACTAGATATAGACACAACAGAGAAACCACCAGCGTCAGGGCTGTGTGGCTCAGTGGCAGCGTCAAAGTCTACCAACTCGGAGCAGAGACCAGGCCTGGGATCGAGACGAGGAGCGCCCTGATATTTTTCTCTGTTGTCGTCCATTGTTTACATTTTGAAACGTAATACTTTCTCTCTAGAGTGATTGGATCTAATTATATCCATTAATTATCTTTTATCTTTTATCTAAGATTCTTTAAAGGTTCAGTTTGCACCTCCTAAAAGAGAATGCAAGTATGAAATAGCTTTGTTAGTTGATCCTTCCATCAAGAATCAAAAAGAATGTATGGATTATGACTTTGATAAAGTGGTTGATATTAAATCGAACATACATACTGTGGATAGAAGTGTATGTTTTTTTAAAAACACTAATCAATCGGCATTTGTAAGCAATGATAAATCAACAACAGTCTACTTATATAAGGTAACAAATAATACTAATTTGATATGGTGAAATGGTTATATATACATTCTAATTCTGCATATTGTGCGCCAAAACCTTTTTCAGCCTTAAAACATATTCATGAGCAGAACCAGAATAGTAATATATTACTTGTTAAATTAATTAAATTACAGTTTAACAATTTTTTTATGTTAATAAGAGCATCTTTTCATAAGAA
The DNA here is from genome assembly GCF_001594075.2 of Trachymyrmex cornetzi. Classification (NCBI taxonomy): domain Eukaryota; kingdom Metazoa; phylum Arthropoda; class Insecta; order Hymenoptera; family Formicidae; genus Trachymyrmex; species Trachymyrmex cornetzi. The sequence goes on from NW_017299641.1 coordinate 1,079,917, forward strand.
TATTTACAATCAAATGTAAAAGAAAATCTTAAATTTGTGAATAATTTATTGTTGAAAAATATTACTTTAGCCGGGTATCGAACCTAGATCTCTTGCATTCCGTGAGAGCATTCTTATCATTAGATCACTGAGAATTCAGCAATATTTGTCACAATAACCAATAACATGAAAATGTATGTTTTGTTTAATAAAGATGATGTATGTTAAACAATGTAATAGTTACACAAAATGCTGTAAAATTATATATTGTGTCCTAGTTATATCATGATATATCTATACTCTTCATACATATATATACTCTTCTATCAGGAATATGAAATTTTCAATCACAATTTACAAATTGAGACATTGAGGTCCACAGCACATTTTTTTCGATTATATAAAAATTTGAAAAAAATTCTTGTATACTTGTGAAACAATATTATTGAAGATGACCTAATATAAGGTCGAAACGTTTAACAAAGATATTTATTATGTTTTTAAAAAGTTGGGAAAGTTGGGAAAGTTGGGAGTTCCAGGTTCAGCTAGGATATCCTAGCTGAAGCAATATTTTTTGCAATAAATTATTTACAGATTTTAAGATTCTTATCAGTATCTAATTAGAGCAACTCAAATGTATACACTGTACCTAAAAAAAATTTAATTTATTAAGTATTATTTACTATGTCTAAGGTAAATGAACTATACCAGTAAAAAGTACTGTATTGTCTACTACTATGAAAAAAATATTTAAAACATATTAAAAATTACATTATTAAATTTATTTTGCAGGATAATATCTGGCTATGGTTTAAATATATCTTTACAGGATGCTATGCACTGCGGTATCGCATAAATAATCGGAAATATATAACAGGGCATTCTATATTTTTGAACACTACTTATCAACGAGCGGAAGTTCAAGAACCACAAGTCATTTGTAAATATAAAGATATAGATACGAAGCAATCCGATTCTGAGAAAAAGTATGTCTAATAATAAGATTTTCCTATTACACACTTCTTTATTGACTATATTTTATCAAAATATTTTAGCTCTCTCTAATGGCATTTTTCATAAGAAAAAAAAAACATTTAGAAATGATTTGATGTAAAAAAATTGAGGTAAAAATGAAGATGAAGGAACCCTCTCCCAATGATCTTGACATATGTTATCAAGGTCATAACCCTGAGTGACTTTTAAGAAGTTTTAACCGTCGGTCACGTTAACAAAATTAAAATTTTAGCAAATATATTTTATAAATTATACAATGATGGTCATGAAAATAGAGTCACCTATACAAAAATTAATAAAACAGCTTTTTACCCGTCTGTCTTCATTTGACTTTGTAATGAATAACATTACCGATAAGTGAAAGCAGACCGATAAAATAATTATATTAATTTTTATGTAGATAGCTCTATTTTCATGACCATCACTATACACGTCGATTGTCTTGTTTCACATTGTAAAGTGGACTGACATGCGTGGACTGACTTCACACGAAGCAAGTTCATACACCCTTCTTAGGAGGGTGTGGGATGATATTGGCTTCACCTGGAAAGTGGAATGTCTCTAGGTAGAGGGAAGGTGGGATGGACGCTTCGCGTGAAAAGTTATTAAAAAATTGTAAAAATTAGTCCCATTTATAAAAATTTACTTTGTTAATAACTTTTTAATGACGGTTAAAACTCAAGGTCACTCAGGGTCATAACCTTAACAACATAATTTGGAGCAGTATTCCTTTATCTCCATTTTTAACAAAATTAACTAACTATTGCATATCTATATTTACAGACAAGTTGTAAAAAATTTCACATTAGATATTTTTCTACCAGCAAATACGGGAGATAATCTTCGCCTGGGATTAATATCACCGCGGAATAAAGACCAACAAAAATGTATTTGGCGAGGAGAACCAATATTATACTCGTGGACAATAAGACTGGTACTATTTAATTATCAAAATACAGTTTCTTTTTTTTAAGCAGCTGACATTCTTTAAATTTTTATTTTTAGAAGGTAGTTCGTGTTCCGTACAATGAAATAAGGGATCAACATTGTAGTATAAAATTGGTAAATATTTTTCTTAATCACATCAGAATTGTATATTATTTTCAAGCCATCAAAATATTCATTTCTTATCTATATTTTATATGTGTGTGCGCGCGTGTGTGTGTGTATTCAGATATTTATGTAAATTACATTAAGAAGAACTTTCAAATAGGAAAAGCCAACGGCAAATGGAAAATATATAAAAAGAGTACGTTGTAACTTTCAAATAGAAACGCAAACTGAAGGTCATTGTTTTCGATATCTCCTGAGTGATCGTCGATGTCAGTCAGATACTATATGGAAGCCAGAATGTTTCAGATATTCTAGAGAAGATGGAATATTACATGAAGTGCCATGTTTATGGCTACAGCGTAAGTATGGACATGTAATATTATAAAATAGAGTTAATAGATAACAAAATGGCAGCTTTTCTAATTGATGTATTTTATCAATTGACATATTAGGAAGTGGTTCAAACTTTGCATGTAAATATTTTACAAATGGATTTTTCGTTTAGATATACGGAATAGTTTTACAAATGATACTTTTAGGTTGCACAAAATCTTACGAGCCACAGGACACGATCGTATCGAGACAAATAAAATCAGATATGATGCTGAGTGCAAGTTGGTACCTATTGTTGCCAATTATTGCTATTGTGTTAATTATATCGGCAGTAATTGGAATATTATGTTTCTGGCATTACTCGTGTATTCGAAGGGAAGAAATCAATTTGTATATAAATCCACAACACGATGATTCTGATTATCCTAAATCCATCGATTTCGATATTATTGACAATGTCATTGAGAAGACAATCGATCATGGTAATTCTTCGTGCGATGATATTGTTCTTCTTTACACCAACCATTCGACATCTTTTATGACGTTGATGAAAGATTTTCGTGAAACACTCACCAAAATGTGCTCTTGTTCTGTAAGTTTTGCAGTAGTAATAGTAGATAATATATTCTACATATAACACCATGTAACATCATTTATCATAATTTATAAAATTATTAATCATCTCTTTATTAAAGTTTTCGCATTTGTATGATACAAAGTGATATGACTTGAATATTAAATATGTTTTCTTTACGATTATTCTTAAAGGTGCACGACTGGCATAATGGAACTGTATGGAACGAAGTGGCTAGGGTTGGTACTGTTTCATGGTTTATTAAATTATTTGACAATGGCTGCCGCGTCATTTGGGTAGATACACCATTTACGAGAAGCGTCGTTATATCAAACACGAGAGATAACGAATCAAGCTTAGATAAGCTCAGGAAATACTATGAAATACACGATTTCCGCGATATGTCATTTCGCGCTGTGCTTGAAGTGGCAAAAAGCAAAGTAAACGAAGTCGCGCGTCAGTACCGCAGACATTTTGTCGTAAGGTAAATTCCATAATTATTTTTATGATTTCCAAATTGCGTATGTTCAATTATTCGTGGCATTGCAGATTTGAAGGATTAGAAAGCACAGCAAACGTGAATGATCCATTCTTAGATCTCTCTCCTCACGCGCGATATTACATGCCGCAGCATCTCGTGCAATTGTGTTCGGATTTGTAAGTATATCACATTAAAACTCACAATCAGTATTCTGTAAGATAGTTGGCAATCTGAAAATATTTTCAGGTCGATGGTGAAATCAGAAATTTCTAAAGATAAAATAAACAAGCAAGAAGATTTTCATCGTATTTTCGATATACCAACTTTACAAGTTTCAGACGCAGCATCGTCTGAAATCTCTAAGAGTGAAATGAACAATATGAAATAACCATAAGTTATTTTAAGCTTCCAGCTTTAACCCAAATCCACGACTATCCAACACAACGAGATCTTATTCGTGTTTTCTTAACGCAAAATGTAATTACACATGCACAAAGGAACCCATTAATCATATGAAAAATTAGGTTTCGATGAAATGAGTTTTTATACATAATGTAACTTGTAATATAGTAAAAAAATGTTAAAAGCTCAATAATGGATAGTTTTTGAATCATGGTGTATGAAAGATGTAATACTTGTGCTCACAAAGCACCTTGAGGATACATAATAACTCAAAAATTATCCATTGCTGATCCTTGTATCTATAATGTCTTTTGTTCATCACGTTATTAGTCATTTTATGTATGAAAAGTAATTCATTTCACTGGGACCTAATGTTCTATATGATTAATGCGGAGTCCTTTATTGTGTAATATCAAAAATACTACCTCAAATTATATGTATAAAAATTGTATAAGACAATATACAATTTTGATAAATATGGTATGATTACATTCACACGGTACTCTTAATCGGGTTTAATAACATTCATAGTTATGAAACTAGCCAATCATAGTTGTTTCTGCGAAGAATGGAATGACTACAGTTGGCCAGTTTTATCGTTATTCATCGAATGTTATTACATCTGATTAAGTGTGTCGTGTAAGTATAGTCTATAAATGTCTTTCGACAAGATTAATATATGCAGCAAATATAAATAGTGATTTATATTTGCTGTTTATTTGATTCCTTTTTCAGTATATTGATGTAAAGACGATCATATTCTCAGGATTAATTATTTATAAATTGATCGTTAAATGCGATTTTGTATAATCACTATGCGATTAGTTCAAGTTTTAACTAAACTTTATATACATTTATTACGTTGATATAAAAAAGTATATACATATAATATATATATATATATATATTTTTAATAAAAAAGACTAAAAAATATAAAAAACTTGTTTATCAATTAATCTTTATTACGATGATTCTTATTTCGTGTTATCCATAGCTCTTATAAAGCATATTATTAATTAGCACTCTAATTATTCTGTATTTAAAAGTATATTAAAAAATCAATAATTTACGAGATATTTTATACTTTATTCTGGCACATTTTGATATGACATATTAACATTAAATACCTCGTAAACTATTAATTTTTTGATGATCGCACCTTGATATTTTCATAAACAGAATATTGAGATGAATCAATTGATGTAAACAAAACATAATTGCTTATTTAAAAAATTATCCATTTTGCCTACATATTTTTTAGAGCAACTATGTATCTTTTTTACATCAATCGAGTCATCTCATCATTAAATAAAAAAAATAATGTTTTACGAAATATTTATTATTTCATGTCATTATGTGTCAGAATAAAATATAAAATATTTCGTAAACTATATTGATTTTTTGGTATGTCTGTTTTAATACTTTTATATGCAGACTAATTAAAGGAATCATATTATGTAAAAGAAATAATATAATTCCATTAAAAAAAATCACCAAAAAATCTCGAGGCACGTCCATCTAGAGAGGATCTGTGACCATCAAAAGATGTCCCTCTCGAAACAAAATAAGTTTCACTCGAAACATTTTTTTGAATAACGAGAATAGTTTGAGAGATAATTACGTCCGAAGCTTCAAATGGGACACTCTGTGTATATATACACACGCATCCCATGATATCCCATAATTTCATATTACAGAAAGAAAAAAAAATATACATATATATATTCTGTAATATGAAATTATAATGTACGTCAGAGTGATTTATTTTAATTTATTCACTGAAATATTTCAAAGTCTTATAAGTTTTAAAAGGAAAGTTTTTAGATAAAAATTGTATGCTCTGGAGGGACATGAATAACGATAAAATTAATTTTTGAAAAAAATTAAAAAATTTTGTTTAAGATTATCGTTATTTTTAAAATAAAAGTATATGATTTTTTTTACATATCAAATATAATTCCTTCAATGACACGACAAATAAAAGTATTAAAGTAGAATTAAAAAAAAAATCGTACGAAAATATTTTTATACTTGATGTCAAAATATATGTGCCAATATAAAATATCTTGTAAGCTATTGATTTTTTTGATAATTCTACTTTCATACTTTTATATAAAGAATTATTAGAGAAACATTATGTAAAAAATCATATAATTCCACATTGAAAGAATCGCGATGAACTTTATATAACTTTGAAAAATTAATTTTACAATTTATTCATCTCCCTCGATCTAGATCATTCAACTTTTGTGTCTATAAAGTTTCTTTCTAAAACTTGTGTTTTGAAATGTTTGAATGGTTAAATTAAACACATATTGCTTATATTGTATAATAAATATGAATATATATAAAATTATTTTTATATGATTGTATACACACATCTCCAGAAGAAAGAGTAAACTTGGAATGGAATAAAATATAAATAATTGAGAAAAATATATTAATGGACACGTGATGTATGCACAAATTATTTAATAGACTTTAACGAACGCGCACGTTTACTGTTTCTACGACATCATCGGATCTCACACACGAGATAGGAAGATGTTTTATTTGAAATTGCACGTAACGAAAGGCCATTTCATGCAATCTGTCACACAAAGAGCATATCTCGTTCGCGTTGCTCTGAAAGAGAACTAATTACCGCGTGAGAGAGTAACACACACCCGCGAGTATACGGAGGCGCTTTGGAAATATATATGTTATGTAGTTTATTGAGCGGTTGATTAAACATTAAGTAATGCGGCAACGGTTAAACAATCTCCATTATTGTCGAGGATAATTTTATAACTGGTGCCTTTCGAGCCACCTCTACGGGCAGCACGGCCCGTAAAATTTGAGGTAATGACCTCGATACTGCTGACGAAATCCAAATTTGACGTCACAGCTGTTTTAGCGCGAACGCAACGCTTTCCACCAGGGCTTCGTCTTCGCGATTGACCGCATATTTCGGATCGCATTCGGATCGGATTCGCGAACGTTAAGATAAATTCAACGATAACGGCGAAATATTACCGCGACTTAATAAAACAGTCGCGATCGAGAATACGGCGGTGGCGCGAGTTTGCATTCGACAATTCGCGTGAGATGAGTTACTTAATTTAATTCTTTCTTTGATGATAATCGAGATCTATCCAAATTAATTAAAGCCTGATCCACGCGAATTGTCGAGATGTATATGTGTATATATATATCTTGGTCGCTGTTGGGAGAAAGAAGGGAAAGAGGAGGAAACGTTGAAAAATATTTCTACACGCGGGTGGCGACGGGTGGCGGCGGCGACGCGGCGGTGACGGATGGACCTGACGGATAATAATTGGAGTCATCTTCCTCTCGATATGATCGCTCTCTCAATAAAAAGTAATTATTGTGTCGTCCTTTTGACATAAAAATCGATCGAGGGGAAGCCTAGATGAGGGCGGAGAAAACAAATTGGGGAGATACCTATTACGTGCGTACAAACGACCCGTGGCAGATAATGAATTCGATTGTTTGCTGGTGGTATTATCGCCCTACTCCCGGTAATAACGGCGGCCAATCGGGGAAAGGGAAGAGCGCCCGCTGTTACACATTCGAAATATATATAAATGGACCAATAACTGTTATACCGCTGTTCAGTCGTGTCCCTCGATTCGCCAGTAGTTGACAAACTGCTCCTCTTCCTTTTTCCTCCCCCTTTTTTTTCTTTTCGCCACCTTCGACTCACTACTCACCGCGGTACGGCACTCACCACCGAGCGCACTATCGTCTGAAAAATCGCAACGCTCGCATTATTCCACGCACATTGAAGGTAAGTCACACATACGCATGTTCTCCCAGCAGTCCCAGCTTCAATCGCGCGAAACTATATCTAACCCGATAAGCGCACCGAATTCAATTATTCGTTTGATGCATACTGTATTTGTAATTTATCGGCGATACGATACTTGCGAATTCTCTCCGTGTTAAACACGCAACGTTTTAGCTACTTTCGGGACGGCTTCGCGTTTTTATATTTTTGTATAGTTTTCCGCAAGCCCGATTGTCAAAAATTCCTCAAAGAAACAATCGGATTTGCTTCGAACGGTTTATGTAAGTACGTATAAGCATGAGCGACAAAAGATTTCTCTTGCAAATCTCCCTCGCGAGGAGGTCGGATAAAAGCTACGAAAGGCGTCGAGAGCTTTCCGGCGAAAGAAGTAAAGAAGTAAGAAGTAAGAAGAAAAATGAAAGAGAGCAAAGACATCCGCATCAATGGAGCGTGCCTTTCGCGCACGTGTCGTTTTGGTCCGCTTCCCTCAGCTTCCCTCAGCTTCCCTCTCCATCCAGCAAGGTGGCAAACCAATCCGGGTTAAAACGGCTGATGCAATCACCAAGAGCTACGGAAGAGCGCATCTATCGCTCTCTCTCATTCGCGTACCTTTTTTTCAGCGGTCGGCCGCGCGAGACACGAGATATTAAGGCGGTTGCTCGATTCGGTGTAAATTAATCGCTATACTTATTCGCGCGTGCATACAGGGTGTTTCCTCGCTAAGCGCACCTCTGAGTCAGCGCTTCCCTCTCTCGCAGGAAGGTATACAGTATCTACACAGTTCTCTGATCGTGAGCGATCGAGGAGTCTTTCGTCAACTAAGCCACGACGCATGGGACGAGCGGACGATAAGATTCCTTCCTCCGTTATTTTCAGGTAGAAATTTTCTTTCAACTTGGACATAATTATACGTATATTACACATCTTTTACTTCATCTTTTGGAGAGTTGAGCTGCATTCCGACGAATACTGATTCGCTCCGAAGGAGAATTATTATTTATAGATATTCTTTGACAATGCTAGTAAAGACAAAGTTTCATCAAGGATTGATGCGACTCGGGAGGATCCGCTTAGCGAGAGACACTATATGTATATACATATTGTATATAATATCTAAAATATAAGGAATATATATATATATATGTTGTATCAAATATTTCTTCAGCGTGAAATCTTCCGTATATCATTATCCAGTCCTTCGGACTTGAAATTCTGCAGTCAGTTCGATGTTGCTGTGGAGGTAGACAATTAATTCGGTATATATCGTCCAGACTTTGCGAGGACAAGTCCTTGTCCTCGGTTCCGGAAAAATCTCCGGACATCTTGTACATGTACTTCCTAATAATTATTAACGATTAACGATACGTATTACATTTCGCAATGCTTTCCGTAAGTAACTGATTCTTTCCAGATGCAGCTGTGCCTCGCCTATCTTTTGACGCTCGTCGTCGCGACCGACGTAGCCTTCGGAAGTCCTTTGACATTTTTCCTGATGACAAATGCATCATACACGCGGGCAAACGTCGATCAGTTCAGCGCACCGAATAGACTGAAAAATGAGATTAAATCAGCCGGCATGAAAAAGGTATATTCCGTTGCTCCATAACGGAAACACATTTTTCTTCAACTATATAACAAATTGCAACACTTGAATTTAGCATAAATACAATTAACTTGCATAAGTAATGAACAAAAGTGTGAAAAATAAGATTGCGAAATATAAAATTATTTAAAATCGTAAAAGAATATGGCTCGATTAAAATCAAATTAAATGATATAATAGAACTACGAGCACGTACAGATTTTTTTTATTTTCAAATTAATAACAATAAACAATACAATTTACGAACGTTTCAATACCGATCGGGTCATTATCAGTGTAAGTCGGAGATTTTAAATCATATGAAAATTATGTCAAATTATGAAAAAATTATGTCAAATTATGTCAAATTATTTCAACATTAGAAAAAATGGATCATGTTCTAGTTACGGGTTACCGTCAATTCTATTCATCATTTGAACCAACGAATATTAAGTTATAAATTTGTTTAACTTTTCATGATCCCTCTTTTGTATTTCATCAACTAAAAGAGTCACATCGCGTGGCTTTTGACTCTGTTCTACACACAACGAGTCGAATTCTCTCTTTTCGTTTTGTATCTATAATTTCTCCGTAATATTATATACATATCTTCGTTTTATAGAGCGGCTTTACGACAACGTGGACCAGAATTTTGCAGAATCCGCCGGATTCCTTAGAAGTTGCCGTCGGGTAAATATATACTGCTTCGATATAAAGTAACGATTTTAGTGCACACATAGACGCGAAAGTAACGTGATCGCATTCCTTTCGTGTTCATTTAGGAGTCGCGTCGAACTGCAATGCGAGGTAGTTGGAAATCCGCCGCCCCAGGTTTATTGGATAACAGGAAATGAGCCGGAAAGGCAGGTCGGTCTCGCTAATTAATGCTGAGAAAGATATCCTCGGTGATTTATGATAAAGGAGTTGTATAACAACGTGCTCTCTTTATACATACCGACACACGCACGCACGCGCGCGCTACACACATGCACGCACGCACGCACACGTACGTACGCGTATGTATATATACCGTTCCTCTTGCAGATTCAGGAATTGACCGCGCGGGCTCAAGAAACGAGCAACGATATATCCACGGAATGGGAAGGGCTTAGTCAAATCACTTCCACATACGTGATCGATTGCATCAGGGTTGAAGATCAAGGTTTAAAGTATTGCGTGTCCGTATCTAAGAATGTAGTGGTTCAATCGACGCCGACGGTACTCCTCGTTAATAGTAAGAGATACAACAATATATTTCGTTATTCAACTGAATAGATGTTATCTATCAGGAATTGTTTGATTGTATTGTCTACATCTACTAGGCACCAAGGCTACCGAATGCAACAGTGAGAGTCAGCCTACTATCACCTTGCATGCCTCTTGGAGATTCGCTCTTGATGAAAGCACGGTAATTCTTCCATGCAGAGTCGTGGGTCAACCGGCGCCTTATCTATTCTGGTTAGATAGTTCGAGCAAAATCATAAGTCCCACCACGCACACGAGACACACTATTCTACCTAGTGGCGATCTGCAGATAACGGATCTTGATTGGCCCGACATGGGTGAATATACTTGCAAAGTACAATCGGGATATACGGAGAAGAGCATCTCCACATTTTTATATCCTGTGCTTCCTGTACGTACATAATTAACTTTTGTAAATTTATCTCTCTCTCTCTCTAGTACAGATATTAGATACCTTTATGTGTATCTTATGTATCTAATGCCTTTAAAAGCATATCGATTAATTGAGAGAGTCTTAACGTTATAAAGCACAATCTCAAAATATATTTAATCCAGATAATTCCTTTTTAACTGCAAAATACGTACTCTCTTATATTTTTTGTTTCAGACATCAAAAGGCAAATGATAAATTCCGTGTAAAAAGGCTTCAAAAGATTCCTGTATTTTTAATGCCTTTTGCCATAAGTGACCAAAATCTATTACACTTATCATTTGTTTATAAAAATAGAATGTAATTTAATTAGAAATATCACGTATTAGAGAACAGTACTTTTTTTTTGTTATATTTACGATACCAGTGCTTGTCCTCGAAAGCTCGATATTCGAGCGACAGATTCACTTCTTACGCGTCGGATTATACAAAAAAGTTTTCTCTTATACTCATATCGAAGAAAGTTTGTAAATGAGTCGAGTATATAGTTTTAATAAATGTGATCTACACCATCTACGCTTAAAAAAAAAAATGTTTACGCCCACTATATTTATCATAAAAATCTTGAAACATATTTTTAGCAGACTAACTTTCTTTGTTTCATCGACGTCCATAACGTATTTTAAACTATTTAATTTTATTACATATGCTATTTAATTGTATTTACACTTTATACAAGATTTATAATTTATAAATTTGTAATGAAATTTACAATAAGAGTAATTAATGCGAATAATATGTACATTACTTACCACTCATGATTTTCCATTAGGCTAACTCCAAATAAATATTACGTTCAATCAATTCGTTAAAATAAAATATAAGCTTGTTTTATATCTTTCACTCTCCTTTTATCTTGCAGTTAGGCTTATTAGTTGTAATGGTTATAATTATGTCAAGTATAAACAAACGGAAACGGTTTACTTATTAAATCGGTTTATTAAGCAGAAACAATATCTCTGATTAAAAGTTGTGTTATTACTTTTGTCAAAATTAATAATAAAAAATGATTTATTCTAAGAGCGGAATCACAAGTTGAATATTGCATCTGTTGCAAAGGCCATCAATAAATACTATTGTTCTATGTAAATGTATTTATGACGATACAGAGTAAAGTCTAAAAATTATATGGGAAAAATAGTATGTGAAACGCACGTACAGAGTATCACGCATATCCCAGTATCGAGTAAAGTCACGTAATATACGGGACATCTGCCCAAGATGTTCGGAGATGCATACGGAGCGGGATGAGAGATAAGAGGAGAGGGTAGACGAAAGAAGTGAGGCATTAACGCTTATGGGGTTTCGTTAGAATCACTTCTCCATATTACGGGTACGGCTCTCTAATAGTCGTAATGGAGAGTAGTGTAAATTACTCAATTACACGTACACACACTCTTTTTACTCATTTACCTTTAGTGGCTCGTATCGCCTTGCATATTTCAATCCACGGGTGTCCGTAGGAACTGCAAACGTCACACACGTTATTAGTCGAGCTCGAAGATGGTTTTTGTTGACTAGCTTGATGATGCCCGGGTGTATTCGGCGACGAGGAGCCCTCTCTTTTTGATTTGCACGTAGTCGATGAGAAACGACGAGGGAAATCGATTGTGGAAGGCGGCGGGGAAGCCGGCGCGCGTGTCTTGCGCGACGGCAACGTTGCTGAATTGTACGGCAAGTTTGACGAGGGTAGACCGGCAGAGGGCAATCGTTCCGACGACGGCGACGATTTCGCCGTCGAGCGGATCGATCGGCAGGATGGTGAGGACAGGCGCATACACCGCAGAAGGTTGAGTCAATCGTTGACCAATCCTTGGGAGACGCTAATCAGCTGCTCTTTCAGGACGCGGAAGGACGGTCGTACTTCCGGAGAGTGAGCCCAGCATTTGCGCATCACCTGGAATCAATCAAATCCATAAGCTCGTGTTTCTATACACAATATACGAGAAACGCCACAAGTTACCTACCTCATACACTTCCTTGAAACACGCTTTAGGTCGTTCCAAAATAATTCCTCGCTGCACTCGCTCGACGACTTCCGTATTCTTTAAGCGACCGTAAGGCATCTTTCCGCACGTAAACACTTCCCACATAAGTACTCCGTATGCCCACACATCCGATTTCGAACTGAAGCGCGTGTAGTTTAAAACTTCCGGAGGCGCCCATTTAATAGGAAATTTAGTGCCACCGCTACTGGTATACTGATCATCGAGTACATACCTGAAAATATTCATCACCTCAGTCAGTTAAATTTTAATACTCGCTTATACTGAGCTTTCTACTTTTGTAAAATGTAGGAATATAAAAATGAAAAATTAAATAGTTTATACCTAGCTAAACCAAAATCTGCAACTTTTACTACATTTTCCGATCCCACGAGACAATTACGTGCTGCAAGATCCCTGTGTATATAGTTGTGCCTCTCTAAATATGCCATTCCTTTGCAAACCTGTACAAAGAAATGTAAATACCATAGGAGATTCGGAAAATCTTGATAATTAGAATTCTGTTGATAACCGCCACATGATGTAACATGTTCTCTGTACTGTCTGCAGGACGGAATTTGCGTTACCTGTATACACATATCTAACAAGAGGCCAACGTTTGCACCTAATGAGGTTTCATGACGGCGGAGGTAGTTGAGAAGAGATCCATGTCGCATGTATTCCGTGACAATATATATTGGTCTATCTTTACTGCAAACGCCGTATAGCTGGACTAGGTTTTGATGTTGCAGTTTTCTGCACAAACGAATAAAATTTATTATGATAAACGTATTTTAAAGAAATCGATATTGATATTATTTAGAGAATAAATTGTAACATTATAAAGTTTTTGATTGAATTCAAAGGATTTCAGTTTCGGATGTCTATTGAAAGTCTCGATGCGGAAAATAGATTGAGACTTACGTCATTACTTTAGCTTCTTCTATAAAATCATCCTCGGACATGGTTCCCTCTTTCATCATTTTCACGGCGACATCGATAGAGCCGCGCCATTTTCCTCTCCGCACGACTCCAAATTGCCCGGACCCGAGCTCCTCCAGCAAATGTAATTCCGCTGGGTCGATTTCCCATTTGTCTGTAAAAAGGCCGCCAGCCGTTATGTAGCGTCATATAGAGAAAAACTTTTCTTGATATCTCCTCTTATGCGTGTTTTATATATGAAATATATCAATATTAAGGAATGGAGAAAGTGTACGCGTATATATAAATTAAATTTTACATACCATGACTGAGGCCAGCAGTCGGTGGTACAGGACGATCGCAGGGGCTGGTCTTTAATCGACTGGCTAGACCACCGCTGTTGTGTCTATGATAATTAACTAGATCGGGAATGGAGCCGCAGCAATGCTTTTCCGACAAGTAAAATTCTCCGCGGGTATTTTGTTTGATGTGGTAATGCTTCACGTGGGGATGTGGCCTACGGCAGAGCAAAAGATCTTAAATTATCGGCAGTCGAAAGAGGTGTGAAACAATTTAGAGCCAGTCAGTGGAAGCCACTTGTACTGTTAACTTACACTTTCGTATAAAGTGAGAGCGTGTAAAGCCCTTTCGTCGACGAGTTACGAACGACAAAACAGCCCTCTTTATCTTCTTGTTTCAGCAATGACTCGGCGCGTTGTCTTGACATATCACCTACGTACCATCTACAACAGCAAGTGGGACCATTTTTTTACCCTATCATGTACCACCTTACGATTTATATGAGATCACTATCGAGCGCTGTGTTCAAGTTCTGTTGAAAAAATAGTTGACTGATAAGTGATAACTCGAAAAATGGAAAAAGCAATAAGGTGTTATGAGATCCAAGAGATACTAAATTCGCGGTGATTTGTAGGAAAAGATTATACGCCAAACTTACTCGTATTTCTGCAGTCCCAATAATTCCTTCTCTTTAACGTAGTTGCTAGGAATATAGCCGATCGATCTGCAATTAAATGCGCGTCATATAGCTTTCTGCAACCCGTTTTTCACTACGTATGCATATAAGTAAACAATCTGGCTATTATGAATAATTATCGATGATTATACAAGAATACCATTAAGATTATTGTTTGCAAATTGCGCGCGTACAACCAATTATTTTTCCACGATTGTCGGTTAATCGTTGCTACCGCGACGTATGTGTAAAACAACAAAAACATGTATAGATAAGACATAGCTAACTCGTTTGCCGTAAAGAAGTTTTAAAGAAGAGCCAAGTTGTGCAAATGCAATTTTTGAAGCTATTTCAAAAAGAATTATATACCCATTCTCGTCCTTAACTTTCCACCAATGCTCCTGGGAATCGTCCAAGACCTCGTACTCTGCACCCTAGACTCGTAAAATCAAAAGTAATAAATATTCTATTTTCAACTTAATACAATAGTATGTGTTATACATTATATTATATGTATATTGTAATAATTTATAACTTTCCTCTTTTTGTTATATACATATGTACATATACATGTCAATATATATATATATATATATATGTAATTTTGTTTCATCTTTACCTTTTCAAGAGACAAATCGCCGCCTTCGATGGCTCGAAAAGGATACAGAGCCACCACAACTTTCGCCCGCAACATTATCTTTTCCTGCGAGACAAAATTAATTTGCATGGATTACGTAAAAATGCTAAGAATGAGGAAGTTTTCATTTCAACGGAACGTGGACTTACCTTTGCTTTAGAGGATGGTGTGCCGGGTGTACCACCTGGCATTATCGGAGTCGAAGGCGTTCCTGGAAAAAGAGCAAACGGGAAAAAAGATTTAGTATTGAGATTTTGATGTGACACATTTGTCTATTATACGCGCGAATCGCTTTTTTTGCCAAATAACTTAACAACGTCACATTTTCTATGTTTATCCGCAAACAATTGCTTTACGTTCTTCACATATCATCGTATCACGATATTGTTGTAATATAAATGGAATCCTTGACAATTTTGTGCGATATAACAATTAATAATTACTATTTTATTAAAGCGTCCGTCGTTTAATTTCACAGAAAAAAGCGGCCCGGACAGCGACGTTTCTCCTCGCGTGGCAACGAACGACGGGAGCTAAACGGAACATCTCGACTGACGAGCACTACGCTGATCTGACAGCATACCAAACCGTGGACGCGGAGAATGATACCCCACGAGAGCAGTCTCCACCCTGTCTAGACAAAATCAATGCGACCTCAAACCTCCTACATCCCCTCTCCGGCATGGCATCTCTTCCGCACCGTCCAGCGTTCGCACGTGCAACGCTCGTCGCGTGTACTGCGTGCGCTGCATCGCTGCCGGCTGCATCCTCGCACAAAAACGATATTATACATGTCTACCTATATATCTGTGAAATCGACAAACTCTCTCTGCGTGCGGATTTTCGGTGCCTCGCAACTCAATCAAAACTCAATCAAAACGATTGCCGTCGCGGTTATTTTAAACATGTTTCTTTCTGCGCCGAGACACTACAAGTGTCTCCAGATAGGTACTATTGCTATTGTTTAAACAGCATCAGCTTCTCTCGTCGCGTGACATCTTGCATTTCAAAATGCTCCTTTAGTACTACCCTTTCCATTTTCTTTTTGGCCGAGTTTCATCACCCGAGGCAATCTCAGCAACGCAGTTCCGCCCGAGAATTTTTTCTTTGCGAAAAATATTTGAGATATCTTCGCCATGCTTGAGCAGTCTCGTTTTCTGCCCATTGGAGAAAATTTCCCCAATACAAATTGTTGTACATCTTTTTGTAACCGAGGTTAGAATTAAAAGAAAAAGAAGAAACTTAGCGCTGGAAATACTTGGCACGAGTTATACGAGTTGGTGCATCATATAATACGAGTATTTCAATCCTTTAGAGTTTACTCTGCTCTAAGTTTTTCAAAGTATATTTTTCGGATTATATTGAGAAAATAAAGAAAAACGAATATGTTTCATTAAGCAATTTTCTTAACCGAGAGGGAGAGATTTCTTCTTTAATTTAAAGCATTGTTAATTTTCGCAGGATACAAAGATATCCTCGAATTTTTCACGCAATATCTCAGTGAATGGCTTGAATCACAGATTCATAGAGAAGCTTTTGGAAGAGCGCCGGGAGAATCTCAAGGATATCTCGCGGTAATGAAAGTCTCGCCGGGATACAAAGCCCGCGACGTGAAAAGAGGGTAACAAAATCCGCCGGAGGCGACGACGCATCTCTTTTCGGTGCATCTCCGAAAATATTCCGACTTTCGCGGAAATTCAATAAATGGGAGAGCCTTAAGAAGGAGAGATAAACGTCACGTCTGAAATAGCGACGTCGTGATATTGGAATCGACTCTCAGCATTGATTCTAATATACAACGCGGTGTATGTAGGTGTATTCTGTATTGTTAGGTTAGAAGAAATATTTCGTTATCTGGTCAACGAGACTTAGTACCGCGCATAATATAAGTATATATCAAGAAATATTATACTTAATTTCTATCTCACGAGCTGCCGTTAGTTCGAGTCTCATTAACTTCAGTATGTGTTTCTCAATATAAAGAATATAAATCATATTAAAACATATAATAATATGATAACGCATATAAGGTATAGCAATGAAGGATTTATTTATTTCTTTCTTATATTGATCATGTGAAAAGAATTATACGCTGATCTACATACAGGTAGATCCCTATTCCACGATGACCTTAACGTCTGAGAGGCCACTGACTTCCTTGCCGACTTGTCCGGTAAAATTGTTACCACTGAAGTAAAGATATCGCAATTTGACGAAATAAGCGAAAGCGCCATTATCCACCGTCTGGATGTTATTGTCGGACAGGTTGATCTCTTCCAGATTGGAGAGTCCAGTGAAAGTGCCGATTACAATGTGAGACAGTTTGTTTCCGTTTAGTCGCAGTAGTTCCAGTTGTGACAACTCTCGGAACGTTTCCGGCTCGAGAGCACTGATCTCGTTCCGCTGAAGAAAGAGTCTCTTCAAACCAACCAAGTCACAGAGAAGCGCCCTGGAGACGCTAGTTATCCGATTGTCATTTAAGTAAAGAACCTCCAACTTGTTCGATCCTCGAAAGACACCGCTTGGCAAGTCCACCAGCCGATTGTGGTCCAAGTGGAGGCGATTCAGTTCGGTTAACACGGCGAAAGTGCCCGGGGCGATGCGAGTGATATTATTGTTATTGAGCCACAGATATAGCAGCTCAGGATTGAGATTTGAGAAGGATTCCGCCTCGACCGCTTCGATATCGTTGTAACCCAAGTAAAGCCACATCAGACTCGATAGGCCGGCAAACGAGTCTTTCGGTATCGAATTGATCTTGTTGAAGATCAACGAGAGCGACTGCAAGTGTCCCAATTCCGCGAACAAGTGCTCCGACAACGGTACCACGTTATCGTCCAAGTGGAGACGCTCCAAGTTGAGCAAACCGCGGAAGGATCCCCTCTTCAACATGGATATCCGGTTGCCTTGATTCAGATACAGGTGCGTCGCCGTCACGTTCTTGAAGGCATCTTCTCGAATTGCCAGAAGATTTAGATCGCTGATGTCCAATCGATCTTCGAAACGGCGTTGCGTTACTTCGACGAGCACCCCTTTGTACTGGCAGATGTTGTAACCGTCGATGATTCGACAGGTCGGCTCCTCTTTCACCTCCGATGAGGCCCTCGCCGAGAGGAACAGGACGACTTGCGAGAAAAGCGAAAGAAATCGCGACATCGTGAAAGAGACCAATTGAATGTCGACTAATCGAATGACACGGGTGCATCCGCTTTATAAGTACATTGTATATTGTGTTCTCTATGCGGAGAGAGAGAGAGAGAGAGAGAGAGAGAGAGAGAGAGAGAGAGAGTGTATACGCGATTAGATAGTGTGTGACTTTTGGCACTGATTATCGCTACATTCTCGGAAGGAGAGACGGTTTCCGCGCGCGGATACGAAATGTCAAAGTTGAAGATAAGAGAAACATGGCTTCAATTTTCATAAACGACGCGAAAATTCCTCGTATTATTAAATGCTGCACTTGCGTTTTCCCCAGAGTGTAGACTCCTGTTTTTTCCAATTCAAATTTATTTCGAGAGCGTCGAAATACCTAAATTAATTATTATAAAACACGTGATATTTAGCGAAGCTCTTAATAATCACAGGTTCGCTTTAGCAAACCGCACGCATTGTCGATGGCAGGTTGTTCGCCACTGATTATCTGTAACGAGCAGTAGAAAGTAGCAGTAATAGTCCAGTGAGCACCCGGGACAGTGAGGCGATCGTGGAAAGTGGAGTGAAACGGTAGAAAAACAAAGTTGTATAAGAACGAGCATCCCGAAATGGATAATCCGTACCCAAGGTAACCATCTTTTTCAATATAATCCAATATTATATTTATGTATTTATGATAACGCAACACATTATCAAATATTTATTGACGCACACATAAACCTAGTATGTGTCTATTTCCATCAATTGATTGACTTTAATCTCAGCTTATAACTAACTCTTTATCTTTTTCCAATTCTCAGAACTAGAAAAAAATTAAAAGCAAGTTTAGCGAAATTAAAGTTCATCTACATTAGAAATGGATATTAAAGATGTTATTATGCACACTATATGTATGAAAGATGTCTCAATATCATGTTTAATATGTCTTACATCCAGTGCTGTATTAAAGCATGTATATACTGAAAAATAAAGATGTTACATCAATCGCATTATTTCAATTAAAAATAATCTTTAATAACAGAGCATTAATGAAACAAATAGAATGTTATTTAAACAAGAGCGTATTTGTTTCATTAATATAATAGCATTATTGTGTGAATTGACAAAATTATTTTCAATTAAAATAATTCTGTTGATACACCATTATTTTTTTCAGTGTGCTGAAAAAAATGGGCTATAGTCCAGGGCGGCAAATTTTAGAAAAAAATTTTGTTTTACACACATAAGAACCCTACATTCGCGGTCGAAACGGATCTTAGTGCTTAATACATATTTCGTGTGTGAATTTATATACATTCTGATTCTGCATATCGGGCGTCAAAATGTTTTTCCGGACTTAAAACGTATTCATGAGCAGAAACAAAATAATAATATTACTTATTAAATTGTACAGGCAATTAATTTTTGATGCCAATATGCATTTTTTAATAAAAAATATTAATTGTCATACGTTGATAAAATCTAAAAAAACTGCGAATAATTTATTGCGAAAAATATTCGGTCGAGAATCGAATCCGGATCTCTCGCTTGCCGGCCGGATATCCTTGCAGTTAGATTACCGAGATCTTAGTAATATTCTTCGTAATGACTAGTAACTAATTTTTTTTAGTTGAGCATTGAAATAATGTTGCTTATAAATGATTTAAAGTCTAGGTAGACAAGATGATTTATAGTGAACAAAAATTAAATTCGCTTTCTGTTCTCATTGAGAAATAACTTATTATTATATAAATTTACATATTTTTGTTGTGTACATTTTGCTATTTTTATACTTGAAACAAATAAATAATTTACGAAAATTTTGTCAAATCAATTCTTAAATTAATCTAATATAACTTTTAAAAAAACTTTACCCAGATGACATCACATCTTAAAAGGACACTCGAAATATTAATTCAATCCATGGACGCAAAGTAGGTTAATGCGGCTCTGCTTATATCCCGATTTTAAATATATGTGCTATCTGGGAACTCTTCCTAGGGTTGCTAACTCTCGGTCGCACGAAAAGAGTACATTGATTGCACATAAAAAGAGTAAGTATACTTAAAAAAAAAAAAAAGTAAAAAAATGAAGAAGAAAGGGTTTGCTATTTTAAATATGCCGATATTCAATAAAATGATACTTTTAAAATGTAATTTTTATTGGCACCTCTATTCAGTCTTCATAAAGTTACATATAAATATATTTATTCACATTTTATCAGATTTTTTTATGTTAACATTAATACAATTGAGAAAATAAAATAATTCATATATTCAACGCATCTTGCAATTTGTAAGTTTTTTGAACAAATATATACATGTAATCATCAAACCTCCAACAAAACTTTTAAAATATGCTAAATATATATACATATATTACATACTGCCCAAAGCAAACAGCTTTAGTACAAGCTAAGCATAATTTTTTTGTAAAATAATAAATTTAAGTATTAAATAATAATTTTTTTAATTTTATCATTTCTGAAAAAAAAAAAAGAATACAATAAGTGAAAAGTATGAGTATGCTGTTTTCCGACCTCGAAAAGAGTACATGTACTTTTAAAACATACGATTGGTAACCACCCTAATCCTTCTTCAAACGATGTTTATTTCTGCCAATGTGTTTCTACCGTCGAAATTTATACGATTAATCCCGATTCACGAACTTTGGGAGATTAGAAGATTCGCTGTCAACCTCGACGAAATTTTTCGAGAAGAAATTTTCCGAACGATTCGCAACAAATTCCGATGAACATCGTGAATGATTCGGCGAGATGTACCTGTTTGGAGCACATTTCCAATTGCGTTCGAGAGATGAGACAAATATGTATGTAATATGTATGTACTGCAATGAGTGATTTTCAAGGCTAGTAGCGTCTCGCGAGCAGTGCCGAGAAACTTTCTAAGATATTGGTGAAAACATCAGAAGAGCGATTCGCCTCTCGCTCGCGAGGTCATCGAACGATGTTACATCCCACTCGCTCGCTCGGTTTCTCGGTTTCTCGTTCCGCGTACTCCGCGGTCGTTCGGCCGGTTGGTGACAAAGCGAAACGAGCAATAATCAAGATACATAAACTTGAGCCGAACGATAGAATGTCGTATATATCTGTGTCGCTTGGTGATTCTCTTAGAGAAGACGATAGTGATCCACACTCTATCGTCGCACAAAAAAAAAATCGTGCGATGGTAAATGCGCGAGCATAGTTGCAACTAAGCTACTACTCGCCTCGACGTGCTCGCGTATCGGTTAGAATTTAGAAAAGTCCACGATTATATTGAAACAATTTCCACCTTCGTAATCGCTTTGTTCCTTTCTGACAACTGTCGATTTGTGAACTTTTACTCAATTTGTCATATATTTCCTTGAATTGTTTGGACAAAACCGCGTTACAAGTTATATTACAATGCTCAATGTGTTGACGTCTCCATGCAACCTGAATAGGTGAATGTCACCTATAATAACGGGAGATATTACATCTCGCCGCGGCAAGTAATTGACATTTGTCTAGCTATACACTTAATTGACTTTTGATACTTGTCCGAATGATCGGAATAAAGCGAAACATATTTTTCCCCAGCTCCTCTCGCAGGCGAGTCTCGATCGTTGACAATTTCTCTTATCGTGACTTATCCCTCTCTAGCGACTTTGTAATTAGATCCGTACTCGCGTACAATGAATGAAGATTTATTTATTCATTTCTTAAAGATATATATCACTTGTATATTTCCCTGATAATATAGTGCAAAATGCAAAATTCGCATCACGATTGACGTTGCGATCTTGACATTCTTGACAGGCGTGGCAAGAAAGTTACCGCCGTCGTGGTACCGTTCTTATGAAACCGATGGAGGTCGGTCTCGCTTGCGTTCTTGCTCCTCCGTGTAACCTTTTACATTTTGCGCAAGCGATATTTCTTCGCGCAGATAATAAAGAAATGTATACTATAGCGGATGCTTTCCATAGCACGAACTGAACCGAAAAGCTAAAGAAATAAGGAGTGAGTGTAATGTATAAGAAGGAAGATGTAGGAATAAGAAGAGAGAGAGAACGCTTCACCTGCACAGTGCTCTTACAAATCTCACGTTACGAATGGAAAACGCAAGCTTCTACCGATTTTCAAGCCGATTTCATGTTATGCTTTCAAACGCGTCTTACTTGCTTTTGCTTTTGCTTTCATCTACATGACGAAACGAGATTTTAATTTTTCATTTCATTAAAACGAAAAAAGCGAAAAAGGTACCTTTGCCGAGTACGAGATATCCAAATAATTTCGATATCTAAAACGTCGTATTTTAAGACCATTTTGATCGACCAGAATAGAATTTCAGAAGAAAATCGAGACTGCAGATACTACACCGAGAGAAAAAAAATGTTTGTAGGTTACATAATTATGATTATTACTACTGTAATGTTAGCAATGATATAATTCCATCAACAAATATAGGTATACTCGTATGTATGTATATATGTAGTTGGCAGTCCCCGAAAATAAGGTTATAATATATATATTATATTATATTATTGTTACCGTAAAAATGGTTGAAATTACAGTAATTTAACTATAATTTATAGTAATTTTTGGATCGCCAACTACATTGGTTGATAGAATTATAGTTGATACTACCAACATTAGCTAAAGCATAGTTATAGAGATCAGCAAAGAGATATCGAGGAGCGATCGTTCGAATTTGGAAAGGGAAAGGAAAATGTCGACTCACCGGAATTACTGTGAGCGTGCCCGATAACGTTACCGGTAGCGGAATGAACCGCGTTGGTAGCGGCGTTCGCGACCTGTTTTAAGGCGCTTATCACCAGCATAGCTCCCGTTGGCTAACGGCCCGTCGTGATCAACATCTGGTACGGACACCCGCACCGGCACACGGAGAATTCTCCGCACCGCACCGCACCGCACCGCGACACTTTGCGAGTAACGGCAAGACACGGCCTCGTAAAGGCCTCGTAAAGGCGCGGAAGCGACCGTGGAAGCGGCTCGACGCGGACTGGGCTCGGCTCGGCTCGGCTCGGAGAATGTCTAAGCGCGCGCGAGCAACAATGCGAAAGGGAGTCGGAGTCGGAGTCGGAGTCGGAGTCGTGCTCGTAGTTGTGGCTGCGTCGTCGTCGCCGTCGCCGTCTCGCTTAGTCCCCTTCCTCAGAGTTTCACCTTCACGGAAGTCTTCCCTCGCCGCCGATTAATGCCGCCGACGATGACGACTCTTCGACACGCACTGTGACGCGCGATGCGTTACGTGGACGTTGTTCCTGCCCGTACCAGCCCGGAAACTAATATTCCTAATATCGCTTGATATATCCAGAGACTTGATAATTACGCAGGAAGCGCTGAATACGGCAGAAAATTGTCTATCGTCAAATTAATATCAAGAATATTATATAAATCGAGAATTTTGTACAGTGAGAAATAATGATTTTGCTTGAGAATTAAATATTTATCTCTTTTTCGCAACTCGATAAAAGAAAATTCTTCCTGAATTCAAGCGAGCGCTTTTTTTATCGCAATCGTGAGCAGGGAAAATAAAGATATTTTCAGGACGGTGCCCCGCCTGTGTTCTAATCTTAATATTATTGCATTTATACATGCTGTTTTTCTATGTGTACTTTCTCTCTATACATATTGATTACTGCGATAAATTACTGCAGTACCTGAGAGGTCTTAAGAGGCCAACACGCCTCGGAGCTCGGAGGTCCAATTGGGAGGACGCCCGCACGGAATTCGGAAGATTCGAATCCTGGCTGAGGTAAGAAGTATTTTTCGCAATAAGTTCTTTATGAGTTCCAAGATGCTATTAGCATCAAATCGACGATTTCATCCTTTCGTGCCTGGTAACACATAGTAGATTGATATAGCAACTTAATTAAGTAAATAATAAGAACAGTACCACTTGGATTTTATAATTTGGTACAATAGTCTTTTTTTTTAAGATTCTGATGAAACCGGCCGTTTAGAAAGATGCAAAACGGAAACAGCTGAAAGTATCGCTTTTGGCATAAAAATAATCAATATTCAATCGCAAAGAAGCGAACCGATTCGATCGATATTTGACGAAAGACTCAATTAGCAGCGTCGACTGCTATTCTGAATACTGCTAGTCTCGAATATACGAGCGATCCGCTTCGGTGTAAAGAAAATCTCACATCGGGGAAAGATAGAAGAAAGAAAGAAAACGGGCGCGAGGCTTATACTCGACGACGAGTCAAGGATGCTCGAGAGAAAAAAAGGCCGGCTGCATTTCACGACGCGCCCCCGCCGTATTGCAACGTCAGAAGTAGTTAAGATTTAGCTCTCGACTGCATTCATTTGCTAACTGTAGTTTCTCGTCGCGCACCGTTCTCAAGCAAACTTGTTAATTGCGTGCTCGACCTACTCGACGTTCATATAATGGAGTCGTGTCACGTCTGATATCGTGGCGAGCAAATTAAAGCGGCAGGATTCGAAGGATGAAAGATCAAGTGCCCTGCGCGTCGACGGGCTAAAGACAAGTTCATGAGAGAAAGAGAGGCCGCCGATGTTCATAGTACATTTTTATTTTAAGACCGCCTCAAGTAATGTCTTAAAATGCTAATACTGTTCTGTGATAGGCTTATGACGTATCAAGACTGTACTTAAATGTAAGAACCGACTATGAATATCGGCCCTTGTTCTTAATTAGACACGAGTCGTATTTTGTATGCGAGAGAGAAAGACATACATTCCCCCCCCCCCCCCCCTCTCTCTCTCTCTCTCTCTCTCTCTCTCTCTCTCTCTCTCTAAAGGTCTTCATCGCAAAGGCCTATCACAAAGGGTAAAAAGACTAACCAGTGGGTAAAACGCAGAAACGTTGTGAATCCGAAGGCTACTCAAATCTACTTGCTAAATCTAAATGCCACTTTGAAATTCACGTACCAACATATGCGACTTCAAATTCATAAAATTTTCGACAACGGCACCGCCAGACTTTCCGCGCGTATTAAATTCTATTAAATCACTATTAAAAAACTGTACTAAACCAAGTTGTACTAGATTCGTGCTACATTGAGTCTTGAGTCGCGTCTCATTGCGCCAGAAGCATCGAGGATGTTGAATATTGCATACATAAATGCAAGGCCTATCTGCCGTGGAAACAACGCGGAGGCCGGTGCTACGTCGCGAATGTCAATTTGGATAAAAACGCGACAACTTCTCGCAAATCGCCGATTCTCGAAATTAAATAGACGGAATGATCGCGATTTAAACAAATTATTGTACAATGCTAGAACTTGATTACAGGCAATTTATTGAGAAACGCCTTGAGCGATTAATTGAGATAATTGTTAACTGAATAGTGATCGTTACGTAACATCATTAAGGTTCAACTATTCGAGAAAGATGGAAAAAAGAACGATGAAGAATAATACGATGAAATTTGCCGAAAGGTATGCGTGTAAAAATGCCGCGTTTCTTTAACAAAATAAATTAATTGGATTAATTTGCCGCGGCGCGGCGCGGCGGCGCCCGATGTTCCGAGAATAAATTTAATCCGGGCGTCGTGGGAATAAATTTGATCAATCGAGATTAAATATATATATTTTCGTTATACACGCAGTGCCCTGGCAGTATATTAAGCGCATTTCAATACTCGAATTTGCAATTAAAATGTCTGAAATTTAATTTGCCGTTAAGTAGGTCGCCAAGACTTGGTTCGAGTCTTGGAAGACGATCGCAAGTTTCTCGCGCGACTCGCCGCCGTCAATATATATCAATTCGCTCTAAAACTTTAATGCATTTAATGCAAATGGATAATGGACTGACATACTCGAGAAAGATAAACCTCGAGAAAGGAAAAAAGCTGCTATGAAAACTATAGTATATCATTCCAGAGCCTGGATAATAACTTGAAACTCGTTAATATTCGCGAATTATATACAGACAATTCGTATATGGCATAGAGGTGCCTATATGTAGGCAGTTGTATTTTACGCGATCGCTCGCGTATCGATCTTTTATAAAAGGCTATCTAATAATAAGTTTTCCTTCGTAAAAACTGTCATCTACGTCACATCTTGCTCCTGCAGGGCAAAATGTCATGCTTTCGGGTATTTGTGAATAAGAGTTACGTATTCTAACGTATTTTTCGCTATATTTCTCTCTCTTTCTCTGAGACCTATATCTGAGTCGTATATCTCGTCGCATCGATGACAACTCTATTTCCTCAAGTGCCCCGGTGATCCGAGTAATGAGCTTTATAATCAGATTAATCCACGTTGGGGAAGCTAGGAGTTTGAAAGATTTCTTTCTCCCGTCTCGAATTTCGTTTTCCGTCAGATGGAAATACGTTCATTTTACGCGAAATTTTAATTATCGATACGCGATATCAGGAACATTATTAGCAAAATCGGAGGACTATCTTGTCTCGAGCGATAAAGGAACTGGAGCGTTCGCTGAATCACTCGGAAAGAATGACACTTGACCGAGACAATTTTACGGCGATGTGATTCGGGTTCGCGAAAAGTCAGGAAAATGTCACTCTGTCTAAGAGAAAAGTTTTCGACAGAGAGGCTCCAACGTCGCGACGGTTCGAATATCGTTCTGTTTACAGCAAAACTCCGTTTCATTGTTTTTCGTCTAATCCTCGAAGAGAGATCGACAACAAAAGGGCGCACATATACCTACATGAGTGCACACCACGTCAACTTATCAATCGTGCTTATTTTTTCGGACAAAATCACTCGAAATGAGTAAGAATCAATTTCCTTATTCAACGACATTACTCTCTGTAGTTATTAAAAATGCATGAGTCTCTTATCTTCTTTCGTTAAAAAATAAAAATTTCACGAGAGTGAAGCAAAAATTTATGCTGTATTTCCTACTCTTATATAGAGAGCGCTTAGGGTTTTCCGCCTTTAGAAATGTATAAACTTTTTCAAGTCATACATATGAGCCGTTCTAAGTCAGTTAGGCTTGAAGATATAAGAAATCCAGAAAATCACTCGCTTGGAAACAATTCTTTTCTATTATCCTTATACGTACTAGTCACTCGTACTAGCGTACGCGAGGGAAAAAAGATTTTCTTAATTCACTTATAGGGGAATCCGTTGCTTAATTAAGCAATGTGGATCATTCTCGCTCAATTATATTATACAATAAAACAAGTTTACAGCATGCCGATAAACAAGATCGATCTTGAAACAAGGTAGACTCGTTATTACCCATATTAAATGTTTAAAGCTGTTAACAGTTAATTACATATCGCTGTTTACATGCATCACCCGTTCGCTTTATGCGTTATTTCAATACGCGCTCGGATAAAATATACTTCTTTCGCGATAACCCGAGGATTCATATATACATCGCCAGCGATTGTTTATATATCCAATTAGGTCATAATTAGCTCGTTCGATGATTGCATAAAATTTACGTGGTGCCAAATTGGCAGATTTTGGCAAGCGTATCGTAACAAAACTGAACGACGTATCGACATAGAAAAAAAAGTCCGATGCAGGTAAATGAATAAAGTTTTTCTGGATCGAATTTTTATATTCGACGAATGATCCATTATTAAATAGCATTAGTCCCAAGACTCTTTTGAAACGAGAAGCGCATCGGTTCGCCAATTACTTTACACGGAATTATTTAACGAAAGACGAGGATGAAAGCGTGTAAAAATGTAATAAATGTCAAATACGAACCGATTGTTGAGCGAGTCTGGGATTGGACGATCGGATTGTTATTCGCTTCGGCGTTGGATTGTGAACGATGATCGGACGTGACGATGGTCGTTGAAATGGTATTGTTAATGGTATTGGTGCTGCCGGGCACGGACGTTGTCGATGTTGTCGAGGCTGACATTGTCGTCGAGGACGGATTTGTAACGTTCGTAGCTGGCTTCGAGGACCAGGAGCTGCAAGTGTCGCAGCCTTCGGCGGAGCGTGTTGATAATCGGCAGCAGGACCAACGTTTTCCGCTCCATAGGCCCGCGTGATAACGTCCGCTCAAGCCCGAATTCTCACTGCACACTACAAATAAGTAGTCGTTCGCAAATTGTTCTTAAGCATAACATATTGCGCTTTAAATGACCATTTATGGTACGACTTTGAATTTTACTCTTGGAATTGATTTAATAGACGTTGTCGGTCCGAATTTTACTGCAATTTTACTGCAATTCGCATATTTTAAAAACCTTTAATCATGCATATTGTACGTACAACATCAATAATGGATTTAGAGTCTTATAGATTATACTATCCGACACAGCTGTTTTAAATCACGAACGGAACAAAATGATTCTTGTAGATTTTTTGTCGCTAAAAACGAATCTGTCAATTACGTGTGTCGTTACGTTTTTCGGACATTTCAGCTCAAAAAAATCGAAAAATATTATTTTTGGCATCTTTAGTATCAATTTTCTCAAAAACCTGATAGAGCAATAGGCAATTTTATTTACGGATTCGTTTTCAGCGACAAAAATCGTATCATCTACAAACATACGTATTTTTTATATTTAAACGTAGAAAAAATTCCTTTTAATACCTTTCCTTGTATTTGCGATAAAAATTGGGCACCCCGAAAGACTCGTCATTCTAGTTACGGGAGGGAAAGAAAGATGTGGAGGAAGAGGGAGACTTACCAGCGCGTATAGCGCGTATCCATTCGGCGCGATCCTGTTCGCGAGCGGCGAGGAGGTAGAGGGTGTACTCTTGACCAGCTTCCCGATATCCCACCTGGAAAGGCAGTCCGGATGGTATTCCGCCGCCGCCGCCTCCTCCGCCGGCGGCGTCACCGCCGCCCGCCACATCACTGACAGCACCTCCACCATTCCCGAGGCTGGCCGTCTCCACCACGTGGACGCTCTCCACGGCGATCCGTCCGCGTTCCTTGCGGCGCTGCAACAATTTCTCATCTGATTAGCATTAACAGTCGATTCATTCAAAATAAAAAATCGGTTGGCGCTCACACCAACAACTTTGACACCAGAGCTCGGATAAAGGGAGGGAGAGAGAAGGTCAAGGACAATATAAATCGCATAATGACAGTATTATCAGAATTAGAAATCTTGAATGTGTCGAAATAACTTGGAGATACTCGTTGACGAGGGGATGTATTTAGCACGTGGATGTTGATTTTTATTGAGAAAACTGAAACAATACAAGTGGGTCTATCACTGGAATATTGGTATGGTATATCTATACACTTTAGACGCGAAAAAGTAATTTGCAAACGGAAACATTTCTAGCGGAATTCATTCGGATGGACAGCCTAATCAATTAAATAAAAACGAAAGAACGGAACAAAGAGAAAGGTATCCGAATTCGGCTCTTTACCTCCACGTTGTATGGTAGAGCTCGTGACGTGGTGAACAGGATGACCGCAAATCGGTAGGATTCGCGTAAGAGGTCCGAGATTCTCTCGCGGAGCGATGTAAAAAGATAATTGAGATCACAGCTGATCACAATTGGTGTCTCTACAAGGAGTGTCGTGTAGGGTTCCGACAGGTGTACTGTGGAACCCTACTCTCCTGTCCTATCAAATAGGACAGGATTCACCAGCAGAACGGCTGAATTACGTCCGCGTGTGTCTCTCTATTTTGTTCGCCGTATGAGAGAGAGAGAGAGTGAGAGATCAGAGATTAAAGCGTTATAGACTCGTCCGAGGAATCGTCAACTTGTGTGGAACGATACCAAACGATGTCTAAGGATCGTGCGTCGTCGAGACTGACCCTCGAACGACGGCCACTGACTGAGCAGCATCAACGACGAAGAAGCGGAAGGAGAGATAGGATGGAAAATTCACGCGGGGCGCCTGCGCCACTAATTTTATAGGTATAGGTGCACGTTATCCGCCATCTCCTACCGGAGATCATCACCACCCCCCTCCTACCTCGCTCAATGCGGATGACGGAGACGGAGATAGCCATTGGTGCTAGTCACGATCGCACGCGGTTACCGATCACCTCCACCCTGCTCGTCGTGTTCAACCCGCTCAACCTCTGACAATACACGGAGTAAGAGTAAGAGGTAAGAGTAAGAAATTGACCAATCACAGTCGAATGTGAGAATAACCGACTGTGACTGGTCAATTTCATACTCTTTACTTCTTACTCCGTGTATTGTAGACTGTTCAATGTAGACGACGCATAAATGACTTCTTGTCTAATTGTCTCTTGGATAAAAACAAAAAATCGGACGTTTTACAATCGCCGAATTGTTACCGAATAATTACCTACTAGCTTAATAGCTAATTAAGTTTATGATTACGTATTAATCACAAAATTATAAGGTTTGTAATGCAACTTTTTTTGAAATTTAAGATTCCGTGATAAAAAAATTATTATAATTTTCTATGTATGTGTGAATTTTGTGCAACTGTAAAAAAGAATATGAGTAGTGTGTTTCCTGGAAATGTTTCCTGGAATTTTATACTCGATGAATGTTTGTTGAACAATTTATAAATTCCTTTTAGTAAAATGTTATTGAAATCACGGACCAAATTAATGGACTTGATTAAAACATCTTCCAACCGTCGTGCTCGATAGATGTACATCTTGTTAACACAAATTAGCATAAATGAGAAACAGGCAACTTTGAGAAATAGGGGAAATCTTGCAGACCGTAGGTATAATGTTTATTTCGTTTGCATAAATAAAATAGAATCAAAAATAGAAGAGAAAATATAATTTCCAACACGGCCACAAATTGAACATGATCGTAATAGAAGGTCAAACATTTGGATATATTCAAATTACTCACCTCACCATCTCCGTCGTAGTAAATGAGATAATGTTTGGTCAGGATAAACCATCGTTGCTTGTAATTGACCGGGGTAAAGCGCTTCTTGTTCTGCGAACGTTTTATCATGAATCCCTGCCGAATAACGTCTCCACCTTTTGACTCTAGCTTCCCATCTTTCCCTGCCATCACAGGAGGGCCTCCCTAGCAACAATAATGAAAGTATCATTTTCCTGCACGAGAATGGAGCCCCATTCTTGTCGAGGAGCATCGATATTCCATCGCACGAAGGGCTACAATTGATACTTGTTGCACAACACATCCTAATTAGACACACACACGCATACACAAAACACAAAAAAAAAAAAAAAAAAAAAAAAAAATTACATTCTAGGTCTCTCCCATCCGGCTTATCCGGTCTGCTCGAGATAAGTAAAGGAGGCGAAAGAAATATCTAAATATAGCACCTTTTTCCTCGTCCCATAACCCCCGCCCCCATGCGAATGCAAAGGAGTGATGCGGCGCTCAAAGGCGCTCACGTGTCTGGTCTGGTGTCTGGTCTGCGATTACAACCAACGACGATTGGGCATTGTCGAAAACGAGTTACGGGATTCAGGCGACGAGACTCACGAGGCGCAGTCGAGAGAACGACCTGAACGACCTGAACGGACGCTCCCAAAAGCGGTACTTATCGCGCTTGAGCACGAATTCGAATTCTCCGGACGACGAACGTGTCAGAACGTGTGGCCTGACCGATCCGGCTACCACCCCGCGATCATTCCGGCATTCCCGGCGTCCAAACAAAGAGTTCACGTGGAACGCACACAATCTGTCAAAACGGAGACGTCTCGCGGCTCGCGGCAGTCGCGGCGGCGCGGCGGCGCAGCGCGGCCAGCGGCGACGTCCGACGTCGCG
>NW_017299641.1:1112740-1142242 GCF_001594075.2 Trachymyrmex cornetzi
CAGCAACATGTTCAACGCCGATGACACCATCATTAGGCCGCTCGAGGCTCAGGGCATCAAGAGATTGTACCCGCAACACTTTGATCGTCGGCGCGAGTTGAAGAAGCTCAATCACTCGTTGCTCGTCAATTTCCTCGATCTGATAGACCTTCTTGTCCAGTGCCCCGACAGTCCAAGACGCGCGGAGAAAGTAGGCTGTATTTCTTATTCGAAAAAAAAAAACAAACCCTTGTTGTTTTCATTTAGATATAGGATCAAATCCTGAAAAAAGACATAAAATTTATTTATTTTTAAATCGTTTAATATTCGCATTATTTCAACATTATTTTTAATAACGGAAACATTCTTGCGTTGATTTAGTACTTAATGAGTTGATCGATGAAACTGAATCCAAGTATATCCATGACTACCACTTATGCCAGTTTCTACCAATGTGGATTAAATTTTATCTCTGTTCTACTTCTTTCTCCATCTTTTTCTAATTTTTACTAGAAAAAATTAAGAGTTGAACTGAAGTTAAAACTGTCATTGATGGAAACAGGCTTTGTACTTATTTTGATTGTTTACAGCCAAGTATTTTTAGATAAAAATCTTTTAATGAATGCAAAAATTGAATTCTAGAGCAATTAATAATATAGCGTTAAATGTTCAAAGAAAATATATATCTGAGTAAAAATTTTTTACTCTATTTTTTATTCAAAGTTTTTACTTTTTTATAATTTGTATCTCTATTTAAATATTAAGTCTAAAGACACTAGTATCACGAGTTAGAGTTTAACTGCACATAAATTTCCTTAAGGAGTAAAAGCCATATTGATTAATTATAGTGGAAACAGTAATATAAGCAATAGCAAATCCAAAATGTTCATTTGCTTACTACATATGTATTTTTTTTTTCATGTACCGTATCCTTAAGACTTAAACAACATTTTTTATTTGTTACTACTTATTGTCTTACGTTCTTCTTCTTCCCTACTGTAATTGATCGATTTGCTTACAGTTTTAGTTTTGCTGTTTTCTATCTTTTCCTATGTTCTATGGCCTTTATATTCTGTGATGGAACAGCTGACGTTCTTACAGGTCGAGGATCTCAGTCTATTATTCATTCACATTCATCATCTGCTAAATGAATTTCGACCGCATCAAGCCAGGGAAACGTTGCGAGTTATGATGGAACTACAGCGTAGACAACGTCATGAAACAGCGCTGCGTTTCCAGAAACACCTCGAAAAAGTATATATCTTGACTCTTATTCACATTGGATTTTCTCTTCAACTTTTATAGTAATGTTCACGTATAATTTTCACGATTGTAGCTAATGTTAAAATTGTTCCAGGTTCAAGAAATATTGCAGCATGCGTTACAGATGCTTCCCGATACATCGGAATTGGACTCCAAGCTTGCGATAAACACAGACGCTATGGAATCTGTAGACAATTTAGGTTTCGAACAACAAACGCAGGATCCTTGTAGTTCAAGCGATCGTATTATGTGCAAAGTGATAGACGATATGCTTTCCTCGAATGGACTGTTTTGAGTTATCGCTCTTTATTTTTCAATGTGCAAATCAATCTACCAAGGAATATTCTGAAATAATTGTACATAATACACAACAGTAGTATAATGATGTGCTTTTGAAAATGTTATTAGTTATTTAATAAAATGACAATATTTAAAAAAATATGTTCTTTAGATAAAGGACTGCTGGTAATGTAGTGTCTAAAACGTATTTTATATATTGTGCTTACATATTCATCTACAAAAACTACTCTTCAAACAGAGACTTTATTTTAAGAGTTGCTTACAATTAATTCTTTTATACTTTAATAATATATAAGTTTGACAAAATTTTATGTATGTATAACTCACGATATATCACTCGCGTGTATTTTAAATTTAACAAGACTGAGATTACATGTGTGATTACAAAACCTTCCATAATTCTCAATAAATGTCTTGATCAATGCTTTAATCCTTAACAACGCAAAGAAATTTTAAAAATTTGGTCGTAAAAAGTTAACATTTTTTTAATACCAGATTCATCTTCTGGTGATAATCAGATGTCCAAATACCATTTCAGTCAAGAAGATAAAATCTAAACAAATTAAATAATAATGAAATGTGGAATGCAACAAATGAATAAAAACTGTAGGAAAAACCTACAAAAACTGTTAATATTGTATTAAAAAGTATTTTATTTTTTGTCAATTATGGAAAATTTTATCTCGACTGGTTTGACCCTTTGTTACATTATTCTATGACATTTTTTAATGTATATAACGCTTTATTCTCTGTAATAACACATAAGTTGGATTTGTTTCTAGGTAGATTAAAAAAAAAAGGACTCCGTTAAGTCGAAACGTAAATCGATTATGTAAATTCAAAATATATCCTTGTTTTTGCTTGTTTTTTCGGTCAGCGTTTTATTTTCATTGTTTATTAAATATAATTTACTTGCCTGTTTTAGAATCAATTAATTCATCTTATTAAATCGATCACTTTCTTTTTATCATTTTCTCACTTTTTGTATTTATTGGGTAAAAGAACACCACATAGTATTAAATAATATTATTTATTGAAATAATCAAAAACACATTCACAAATTTTGTATAGATAACATATGTTTTTCTATATGATAATGATGGATAGAAGGAAAGGAAAGAGATGGAACAATACCTTTTAAACTCACCTCACAAACAGCAATCACATGAGAGAAGGAGATATATTTTATATATACATATAATAATAAACATATATCCACCGCAACTCCTGGAAGAAAAATATTAATTAGTTTCTCCAAGTAGCCTCTGCTTCTGCATTCATTTCCGAAAGATTTCTGTAATGGAAAAAAGTGTGTGTATATATAAAATATTTATATGCGCCGAGGTACAGTCCTCCCAATTTCCAAGTCTTTCGTTAATATATGCTTCCTGCAAAAAAAAAAACAGTATAATAGTTGCTTCTTCATTGCTCTTTGTCTTATTTATCGAAAAAACACAGATTATGAACCATTCTTCTCATAATCGAATATATATCTTATGTTAAAAATACGTACTTTAAAGATTATATAATCTTAAATAATATAGACATTTAAAAAAAAATTTCGAAGAAGCGCGATATGTGTATTTGTTAACTTTTTACATACTTGTGCAAATTAAATAAAACAGAAGAATCCTAAATTTTATACACATATATATATGTATATAATTTGAAATCTATTTAATTTGCACAAGTATATATCAAGTTTAACAAATAATGTCATTTATTGTACGCACGTATACGCAATATTTCTCTTATTGATAGAAAATTATTTATCTGGTGTTTCTTCGATAAAACAGCTGTCATGCATTGCTGATTTCGAATTCTCTGTTATACACAGTTCGATCCTGTCAACAGATAAACATTAACAAATATATCAATAAATATTTGGAAAGGGAGGGGAGGAAGCTAATTTAGGAATGGCTACAGGAGATTATATTTTTATAATCTTAAAATTTTTTTACAAGGAAGGAACTATTTCTATTTCCATAACCGTGATCGATGTATTCATGTCCCGTATCTCAATTGCGTGGTTTTAAATTTGAATTTGATAACGTGGCATTTTCATTTTTGTATATGTATCTTCGTCGAACTTTCTTCAATTTCTTTAAATGATATCATTTTGATTTTGTGTCCACGAGAAATATCGTTTTCCTTCCTTCTTTTTTTTTCACATATATGTAGTTCCTTCATGAAATCCGCCAATCAATATTTTTTCTTGACCTGCTTAATATATTCATATGTGCTGTATGTTCAGGGAATGGAAGTAACTCGTTATTTGTAACGAGTTACAGTTGCAAGTTATTTTTTTTTTTCATAACTGTAACGATAACGTAGTTACAATTTTTTGGTAACGGTAACGAATTTTACAGTTACTTTTATCGTTACTTTTTGTATTTTGAACCCAATATATAATTATGATATAATTTTCGTTTATTCAATTTTCAGTCTTTATAGATAGTATTCATAATTTGTTATGATTTTAAGATCGTTTTAATGTCTTACGATGTTTTAATATCTTATCTTCGTGGTAAATATTTATTTTTTATTATTAAATTTAATAACTTATCTTAAAAAAGAGAAATATTAATCTGAGCTTGATCTTTGTGCGTAATATGTTAGAATAAATTTGTATATACATCAAATTCTCTAAACTGCGCGTCAAATAAATATTTTGTCTTGAAACGTAATTCCTAATTAAAACTGGAATAGTAATATGACAAATTAAATTTACAAGTAACTTAATTATATATTTACGTAAATAAGCATGTTAAAGCATTATGAAAAATTTATTGTGAAAAATATCACTCGAATAGCGTTTTAAGATTGAAAATTTAATTGGTATGTGTGTGTGTGTGTGTGTGTGTGTAGATTGCAGAATTGGATATATATTGTACTCAAATATTAAGACTCTCTCGTGACGATATAAGTGGGATATTACATACAATAAATTACTACATTAAGCTTCATCCTTTTAGTTTTTACTTAAAAACAATAATTTCATAATCCTGAAAATTGTAAAATATGTAGCAAACCGAAATATCTGTCTGATATCTATATCATATAGAAGTATAAAGTAATTCCTGAAATACTTAGTTACCAAAAACTGCTGCAGCGCTCCTGCAACGATTTTTGACAGCTGAGAAATATACCATTATTTCAGGAATTATTTTACATCTTTACCCGATATATCGGGCAGATATCTCAGTTTGCCGCATTTACATATTTCAGAATTATGAAATTGTTTTTAAGAAAAAACTAAAAAATAAAGCTAGTGTCATTGTTGTATATTGCTTTTATCAACATTTAAACAAAATATATTGCAAAAGTATTTTTTTTAGACTAGTTGTATCTTAATACTTATTTTAGAATGATTTTAAGAAAATAACGAAGTAACGAATAGTTACGTTTTAAGTAACGACAATCGTAACAAATTACTTTTAAAAATCAGTAATAACGATAACTTTCTTGACTCGGTAACGAGTAACTGTAACTTGTTACTTTAATATAATAACTTTCCATTCCCTGCGTGTTATCTGCGTATATATTCATTCTCTCCATAATTTTATATAATAATAAATGTCTAAAATATTTCGGATTTTCATTGCAACTCATATTACAATTAAACAAAAATATTCATATAATGCTACAATTGCATTCTCCAAATCTTCTTCCCGTATTATAATGCTTGGGAAATTATTGATTTTCTGATTCCCCCTGTTCTGGGAATTTATCAAAGTCTTCAAACTATCACTTCTGTCATATGTAACGGTAAAGATGAACAAAAATAATTTTGTGATAACTTCTTTGAAAGCGCGCTTTGTTGATTTCAGAAAGCGAATAGGCGCTTAATATTGTTACTCTAATTTTAGCCGTTTCCAGTTGTAAGGAATTTTATAGTTAATAAAAATTCTTTCGCCATGAGCCACGACCTCTCGTTCTGAATCCACCTCTTCCTCTAGGTCTGTTACCTTTAAATCTACCACGACCTAAAAACGGTAAGTAAAAAATTAATGATAATATAATAAACTAAAATTTCTTTCTTTCAAATTTCAATACATTTGCCCACTCACCGTAATTTGATATGGTTGAACTGTATTTGCCACTGGGAGGCGTATATATTTCTCTTTTGCTGTTCTTATCTTCCTTACTACGTTTGTTCGGACTATTATCATTTCCAAATGTGATTGGTGTATGTCTTTTTTGGGCAGAATTTTTATCGCTCTAAAACATACACAAAATTAATAAAATCAAAGTACTGCAAGTCAAAGCACTCATGAATGTAACATTATAGTTGTCATTATTTACAAAACAATTTGTTATAATCATATTGAAAATAATAACCTTTTTGTCGTTACAAGGTGTTTTCCACGAGAGATGTATTATACTTTTAAAACTAGGAGGTGAATGAAACAGATCTTTGATTAAAGTATTGATATTGTTGGTTGTTTTCAATGCCACAACTTTTAATTGATTTTCTTCAGATTTCAGTTCTTCTTCTGTTTTTCCGCTAATAGCTTCACGTAATTTCTTTATATAACCTTGAATACCTCTTGCAAAATATTGTAATCTTAACCGAAATTCTTTGAGCTGCTCTGCATCCTTTATCAAAAATTCAGGAGTTTGTTTACACAACTTGTGAAAGGCGTACATTAAACATTCCACATGACTAAATTGTAACTTTGGTACATCTGTAATTTCTGTAGCTGGAGGAAGTGGCATATAGGTCTAAAATAAATAAAATGAACAATAAGCAACGATTTTGATATTTGATAAAATTTGATAATTTTTATCAACAAAATATGAACATTAGATATTACGATACACACAAAAATATGTTGTCAAAATATATGTATGTATAAATAAAAATATAATACTTACAATAAGAGTATTGTAAAGCTGTTGAACCTTATCTTCTGGTTTTTCAATAGTTCCACAAAACACAGTTAATTCAGCAAGCAATTTTAACAGTTCCAATTGAATATCTCTACCATCGGGAGAAGTCATCAAAGACAAATGCGGTAGAACTTGTACACAAATGTATGAAACAAATTTTGATGAATCTATTTGCGACTGAAAAGGGATAAGAATATTGAAATATAGATAAAATATTAAATATTAATTATAAAAAATATATAATATATAAAACATTTATAATATTTTAATATTAAAATATTAAATCACATTTAAAGAAATATTGTAAATGCATCAGTATATATGTATACATACACTGAAGAATGGAAGAGCATGTTTAACACATTGAACCAATCTGTTCCATTGTTCGACATTAGTATGCTTAAAAGGTACAGATAGTTCAGCTTGTTCTATCGTGATATCAACTAGTTCTTGTTGTCCAGTGATAGTAGATCCCAATCTAGTCCATGCAAGAATTTCCATAATACTGTGGAATTCGTCAGCAGTCACATCCTATACAAAAAAAAACACATTATAAAAAATGTTTGTGTGTGTGTGTGTGTGTGTAAACATATATATGTATATATATATATATATATATATATGCGTTGTTATATTAAAAATCATAATAAATTACCTGTAATACTTTTTTACATTCTACAATTAGCAAGTCTTCCGGTTCCTTCGTGATAATGTCATGTCCTATTGCTTTAAGCTTGATAGCTAGAAATTTTATACAACGTTCTCTCGTCCCATCGTCGCCACTAATAATTTGGCTAAAAAATCCACTTAAGGTACCTATAAACAGAAATTTGTTTTATAATCCAATAATTAAGTATACAATTATAAATTGACCACAACAAATGCAAAATTTAATCAAGTCGCATGTGAATTTATAAGAGAGTGTTATTGTAATTTATTAAATAATACCTTTAGGATCACTTTTCATAAGTGACATAATACTGTTATGTACAACTGCCAATTCTGAAGAATCCTCAGCTTGTAATAATTGTGCTAAGATATCTGCAATTCGTGCTGTATGTTCTTTATTGTCTTTACAAAGTGCTGGTAAATCTTTAATAGCTTGTTTTCGAATCTGTAAAAGAAAATGAGGATATTGTACGAAGTGTATATTATGTACGCTAAAAGATTTTAAGGGGTGATGCTTTACACAAATTTAAGACGAAACTTTCATATGATTGTACATCCAAAACAGCTTCAAAACAGTTTCAAAGATACTGGGTGTCAAAAAATTTCATTACTTTCCAAAAATTTCGAAAACGGTGAGTTATTTTGATAAAACT
Organism: Trachymyrmex cornetzi; assembly: GCF_001594075.2. Taxonomy (NCBI): domain Eukaryota; kingdom Metazoa; phylum Arthropoda; class Insecta; order Hymenoptera; family Formicidae; genus Trachymyrmex; species Trachymyrmex cornetzi. The sequence goes on from NW_017299641.1 coordinate 1,120,498, forward strand.
TTAAACATATACAAAGTTTTATCAAAATAATTTGAATGGATTTCGAAATTTTTAGAAAAAAAAATTTTTTTCCTTTAACTATAATTGTATCTTTGAAATTAAACCGTTTCGGATATATGGTCATACGAAGTTTTTATCTCTTGAATTTGTGCGAGGAATGGCCCCTTAAAATCTTTTAGCGTACTTAGTATACACCCTGTATAGTATATGCAATTTATTATTTCACTAAAGCATGCTCAAAACTGAAAACGGCTCAATCTTTTATTTGATAACTTACAGCCATATCTTCATCTTCGCATAAATCTAAATGAGCGTCTATAGCTTGATCTGCTAGCTTTGGGAAATGCTTAAAGAATCTTGCAATAAATTGCGATGCTAGCCGTTTTTCCTTAGGCGATCCTTTAACTGCCGTCAGAATTTCCAGATATTCCTTTTCATGCTACAATATAAACAGTATTGAAGATAACTCACAATACAAAGTTCCCTCAGTAAATTTATATTATCAAATATATATATATATATAATACTTTCTTGTAAGAATATTAAACTTTTTGAGAATTTTTTATCGAGCTGTAAACTGTTAAATGTACATAATTTTAAGGAACATAACAATGTTTGTTAAGATACAGAACTGTAAAGATAGACATTTATTGAAAAAGAATTAAATTAAAAAATGATTAAATTTAAACAAAAAATGAAGTTGAAGCCCTTGGTCTACAGGAATAGTCAGTTGAAATCGTTCTTTCGAAACAGACAACAGACAAGTCAGTTTAATATAATCGGAACAAAGTCAGCTTGGTATTATTAATCAGGATATTCCCGCGACACGAGAAAAGCAAGACTTCATATCAAGGATTGCCTTGAAAAATATTATACTAACATAAGAAAACACGTACGCACGCACATTTGGTACATACTCATTATCGATCTGTTTTCTGTTCCTGCACTAGATTGCACCAGAACCCCTTTTCTCGCTTTTGACAAATATAAAGCATGTACCTATCTCATTTCAAGCTTCAAAAGTATACACTAGTTCACCCATAGAAAACAGACCTTATATATGGATATGCATCTTGCATTGGAACTATCTTTTTCTATCCGTTCTATCGTTCATCTCTCTATCGACTGAATAAAAATTTTCTCCTGTTAATTTTTTTCACGTGGAAAGTGAGAAAATACATAACTCTTATCATATTAATCCCTAACTGGAACATACAGATCTCGGTAATACCGAGACGTTTTCCTAATTTTTAAATACCATAATGATTTGGAGTAATTTTATGTTTCACAATCTTATTTCTCTGTTGAAAATATGAAATTTTTATTCTTTGTCTGCAACCTGAGTCTTTGAACTTCATTGTAGATTTTTATATTGTTCCGGGGGGACTATGAAAGAATTAGAAAAAAATTCTCACATACTTGCGAAAGCTTCAACAAGTTTTTACTATTCAACAAAAGTTGGATTCTATTTTACTTATTTTTTTACAGATTTACATTTATCTACCAGAATTTGCAATAAAAAAATTGATTATGCCTTTTAAAGTGTTATATTATCAATGGATGATTATTTTTCACACAGTTTTGTTCTATTCATATGGACTATTTATCGTACTATATGTATTTGTGCAGTTCAGGTGTTGCAATTTTTTTATATAGTTGAAAATTTTAAAACTTTTAAAACTAATAAGAAAAAAATTGGTATTTTTCCAGAAGAACTTCTTCAGCTTCAAATTTGATGAAATTATGTAATAGTATAGTAATAAGGTAGCTAAAAACTGTGTTAGATACATTGAGTAATAAGAATCAATGGGTGCTGTACATTTATGTAAAATATTGCAAATTATTCACCAGATAGTATTAATGGTTAATTTACAAGGATGGATGTATGTGATTAAATTTATATTGTAAACCAAATCCCTTCTTAATTGGCATCAAAGCTGAAGTAAACAAATTATTCGAAACTATGGCATACTTACGTGAATCAATGGCCGCGTTCGGCAAATATTTATTTTACAATATTGGAATTTTCTTTGCTGAGAAAGGACTAATCGTCTAGTACGTATCTTTATTGTTCACAAAATGATGGCAAATATTAAACAAGGATAAAGTGACACATGGATGTGCCCAGGTAAAGTTTCTGAAATCAATCTAAGGTCTGTTTTCTGTGGCTGAATCAGTGTACATTCTTGAAATGAAACAGGTATTTGATATTTGATAGGTGTTTGATATTTGCAAGAAAGAGACTTCTAGTGCAGGAACAGAAAACAGACCACTAGATCTCAAAAGTGTAATATTATCAGCGTGAAAAAACTTCCAACAATTGCAAAATAAACATTCTGCTGAACACAGCCATTATAAATCAATTAAAAAAAACACTAACTATGTTGTTACTACAATACTGAGTTCTTCATAGAAAGAATATAATGATGTAAGTACATACAGAGAAAAAAATTCAATTTTGAGAAATTAGATTGTATGGTAATCTGCAGATGCACATAGGACGCTATACATATTTTCGGCACTTTGGAATACAGTTTGATGTTTTTATTATACGATAGGAACAATTTGCATGAACAATGCTCTATAAAACATAGCATTGATATATTGCACGTACATTAGAAATAAAATCTCAACTACATATATTTTTGACTGAACGTGGCCGGTACTCGATTTAACCAAGAAATTATACATACTTGTACCAGTTTATCTTTGGCGTCAGCGAGAATGCCAAAGTTCCTATACAGCTTTTCAATACTGTCGGTACTCATTATAAAGCTTACACGTGACTTGAATACGATCGCGAAAGTGCACGCAGATAGCAGAAAATGCGAACTCTCGAAATCTCAGCGAGACACGCCGTAACTCGTAACCGCCAAACGTATGTACAAGAAACACGAGATGTTGTAACTTATAACCGAATGTAACATGTAACGGGACAGCGCGGGACGGGAATACATGAGAAGAGAGAGACGACAAAGATGGCAGCGACGCAGCGAAAATCGCCAACCCACGCAACCGCCTGAAACCGCTGACCGCGTAGTAGCTAGCACTAGTAGCACTAGTAGCAATAGTAGCGTAGAGGAGGGGCTCCTGGCCGGAAAAAAAGAAAGGAGGAGGAGGGGCCTGCGCACAATCAGGCCACAATAGGACAAATATTGGACAGGAATAAATATTAAGATTTCAACCCATCGGAATCTAGTACACCGGAATACACGGTTTCTGATAGGTTGAAATCTCAATATTTATTTCTATTCCTAATATTTCCTCCACAGGAAAGTAGGGAGCAGGGCCTTTAAAATCCGCCTATTGTAAATCCGGACTTATGAATTCGAGTGACCGTGACCCGTGACGTTTCCGAACGCCATTGGGCGCATTCAGCTAACCTCAATAGTTGAGTGAGCACTCACTGTTATTGGTGTATTCTTTAAGCTCATCCAATCAGAATTTTAGATTTATAGGAATACACCAATAACAGTGAGCTCTCACTCAACTGTTGTCGAGTTTGCTGAACGCAGCAGCCATTGTAGACTTGTAGACCCCGCTGCTCGCGCATTAGCGAATTAAATGGAATTAAGTGGAATTAAGCGAGAGTTGGTGTAAGATTCATTAACTGTTGTTAACGAATATATTGATTGACTGTCAGGATTTGGTCCAGCGGTGAGAAAAGAGGAAGTCGGGAATAAACAGTCCTTAATTCCGATCACTGACTTTATTCCTTATGCTTCTCTTATAAATATGAGAACTAATTATAGTCTTATTAACAAGTCGAGATTATTGCTGGATTCACCCTGCATCCGATTTGCGTCGTATGACGCTCTGCAACCAATCAAAAAACAGGATTCTGATGGATTTTGCTCGTATCATCGGAATCCTGTTTTCTGATTGATTGCAGAGCGTTGTACGACGCAAATTGGATGCAGGGTGAATCCAGCATATCGCGTATACATAGAGACGATCAAATCGCGATGCAAGACGAAAAGGGACCGCTGCGACTCTCTCTCTCTCTCTCTTCGGAGAGGACAGCGCCGTGGTGAAAATCTTGATTGGCTGCCAGCGTTCAACGCTTCGCTAAGCCCTCTTATCTTTTCATCGAGTGAAGTTTCGCTGGCGAAGTTGCTCCCGCTATTAGCATATTCGATTTACTGACTCGACCCGACTCCGAGTCAATAGTCTGTTCTGTTTAGCTGCAAAAGAAGAGCTAAATTACGTGTAAGAAATGCAGCTAAAAAGAACAGACTGTTGACTCGGAGTCGGGTCGAGTCAGTAATCGAATACGCTATATGCCGTGAATGAAGAAGCATTGAACAAACAATTCCAAAAATTGACCAATCAAAAAGTACTTGGAAATATTTGGCCAATCAAGTGAGCCACAGCCCGAGTCGGCTATACTTCGCTCATTGTTGGACAATGTTGAACTTTGAGCGAAGCTTCGCTAGCTACGCATTTTCGCACGAATCGACGGAGTGGGGGGTCTTCGCCAGTGGAGCTTCGCTGCATGAAATTTTACCTTAAATTTCTTACATTGGCGACACTGACTCTGAAGACAATTTTTTAAAACAAACGAGAACGAAGAAAGAGAATGCCGGTTGACCAGAAACGTATTAACGGGCCAGATGCGTCTACATCGTATGAAATTTATATTTACTCCGAAACGAAAGACAACAATGGGATACAACGCAATGTTCCGAAAAGGCATGACGATCGCTCGGACAACGAACTTAGAAATATATGTAAGGATGTTGAGGTTGTGTCACATGTTCTCACAATCAGTACAATTAAGTTGACTTTGATGGCTGAATAACTTAACAATTGCTTATCAAGAAATATTTTGTAGTATTTTATCAGTGTGGATAAAGTTATTAATTTTTTTTTGCTGAACAGAAACAACGATTAAGTTAGCAATGAATTGGTTGCAAATATTAATCAATTCTGTCAGTTAAATTATAATCAAGTGTTTTGTTGTGGTTGCCATTAAGAATTAGATTTTTTTTTAGTATATCTTAGAAGAAATAACTTTTTTTGTATAGTTTTGAAAACAGGCATTGTTAGTCAGGCAAAAGGTTCTGCATACATCGAGATGGGTGATACCAAGGTCATCTGCTCAGTATTCGATCCTAGAGAGATACCAAACAAAACTGGCTTCTGCATGCAAGGGGAACTATTTTGTGAATTTAAATTTGCACCCTTCTCTCATCGCAAACGGAAATTGCATCAGCAGGATGCAGAGGAAAAGGAGTATAGCTTGATATTACAAAGAGCTTTAGAACCAGCGGTGTGTCTGGTACATAACTTTCCATCTTTTTTTTTTCATTGGAAATTTTCTTGATTCAATGTATAAAGAAACACTGTGAAACCAATAGTTTAAACAGTTTTAAAAATATGTAAAAATCTTATTTATCACTTGTTGCCTTTATATGTTTTAATTTTAGCAAGAGTTCCCTAATTTCCAAGTCGATGTCTATGCAACAGTTCTCGACAATGGAGGATCTGCGTTGGCTGCAGCGATAATGGCAGCTAGTTTAGCTTTGGCAAATGCTGGAGTACCAATGTTTGGTTTAGTCACTGCATCCACTATTGTAAGTAAACAACTGAGAATTTTAACCAAGCAACGACAATGTATGATGACAAATTATATACTGCTCTCAATAGGGTATATGCAATGGGACATATTTAGTAGATCCAACAGATATAGAAGAAAGTTTTTGTTCCACGAAAGCTGCATCAGATACGACAAATGATCATGGAATTATTGTACAAGCTGCTCTTCCACAGCATGGCCAAATTTCCGAAATGTTTGTGATGGGTAGCATCAGTATGGATACCATGGAATGTTCCATGGATCTTTTGAGCAAGACTCACAAGGATATATGTCCCTTATTAGAGCAACGTCTTGTAAAAACTGTATTTAGGACATTTCGATCAAGCAGCAAAAAAACAAACAATAAATAAAAATATTAAGTTTTTACCTTTTTACGATTGTTTATGTCGCCTTCTGAAATGTTTTGTTACCTCTTGAATTATGTTATCGAGAAAATTCGTAATACTTTATCAGTTATAGATAATTACTGTCATCATCTGATAACTAAATATATTAATGCATATTTATTACATCATATAGACTGATGCTGTCACGCATGATATTTTGTATCAAGAAAGTAAATGATTGTATACAGATATTTAGAAAGGTATAAAAAGACTGCATATCTGTGACTTAAGGAGCATTTAGGAGTATTGTTGAATAAAATATATGTTACATATGTCAGAGTAAATAACGTTTCATAACTCAAAGACATGGATGGATCGCCCTGACAGCGACAAGTATCATCATTAGCACGGTACTCGCCGCCAGGATTACAGGCGCGAAAATCCTTTATGTTTTACCGCGCCCAACGTTTAGCGGCTTTATGACAAAGAAATGTGCGTGTACATATTTGACCATCCAGTTCCGCATTTTGTCATGCATATGGGTAACATAATTAAAATATTATAGTTCATATAAAGTATAATACTAGCTAATAAAATTGTTATATTAATACATAATTTATAAACATAATATATGCTAAGATTATGAGACAGGAAAATAAGTATAGGAAGGCTTTAAATCAGAGTAACCATCTTCTAGAGATCTCTACATGTTGCTGCAAGAAAGTCCTGGAAATGAAAAATCTATTCAGAACAGTCCTGTTAAATTTTGTATAAAAAATCATTTACAATATGGTATATATGCAAGTATATATATAGTATATATTAGTAATTCAAGATTGAATTATTTTAAAGCAACGAAGATCCAGCTCCGACCGTAATAGGCATTTAAATTTCTTGTATTGATTGTGTTTCTCACATATACGGTCTAAAAATATAAATATATTAGTTATAAAAAATTATGTAATGTTTAAAATTTATCATAATTATGATATATTATTAAATAATATATTAGATAATTTATATATATATTTGTATTATTAATATTATACAATTACACATTTATATAATATATAATTTTATTTTATGTTTCTCCTTATTATGTTAGCTTATATAATTTTTAACGCATTGGAAATAGAAATAAGTTTATCGAATAAAATTGTCTATTTGGCTTATATCATGGTCGTAATATTTTGCAGAATCAAACATTATGGGTGAGTTCGGAGAGACCCTATTAGCACTATTTGTGTCATTCTATCTTCATCGTCCATTAAATGTGAAACAAGGATAGTATGACACAATAGCGTTGATAGCGCGCTCCCCGAACGCAGCCTTTATGTGTTATGTCTTGACATCGACCAATTGTATTCCAAAATTTATAGCGTTTTTCATTGGCAAAACTAGTGCGCACTCAATGCACATTAAAGTTGTTTTACACTATTCTAATCTAAATATAAAAGTGAGATATCTCAATTGATAAAATGCCCAAAATTTATTTTATCAAATAACACAATAAAATGTATCGAATATTTCACGGTTTAATTCGCGTTTATATATTTTTATTAAACGTATATCTTTACGTCGATTTTTGTACAACGGCTTTAAAGTGCACTGAGTGCGCCAATGAAAAATGCCATTACTGTCAGTGCTGAAAATGTATAGTATATGTGACGTAGACTGTAGATTTTCAGCGCTGGCAGTATATCTTGGAACTTGGAACACAGTCTGTTGCATTTTAAACGGTCAGAATTGTCAGACTACAATTAGCATTCGGATTGTTCGTTATCGCATTGTTTGAGAAATTTATGTTAGAAAACGAGATGATAGTGGAGTTACCGTAAGTATTAATTGACAAAATATCGAAATGATCAAACGTTGCACACTAAAGATTTGCAGATGGTACACGTTCTTAGGTTTTCGAAACGAGATTGCAAGCTAGGTTATTGTTTTATTTCCCATCTCGTTTACAGAGAAGCTACTTCCTACTTCTGGAAAAAAAATAGAAGCACAACGTACGGCAGTTGGCCCTTCAACGAATCCAACAAATGCAATGCCGAGCGCATGGCCGCCGCTGGATTTTATGTTGTTGGGGACAGCAATGAGCCAGACTTGGTTGAATGTTTCATTTGTAGCAAGCAACTCGATGGTTGGGAATCGGACGATGATCCATGGTACGTCAAGTAACTAATTTGTACATACATTTATTAGTTATTTATTTTCACTTGCCTGTAATTATGATTCATTGTTTGAACTCTAAGAGTATTAATTATTATATTTGATAGTGCTTATTTTTAAAGAGAGAGAATACTCTCCTTACCTCAAATCTTAATAAAAATGTACTCATTCGACACGTTTTTACTTACAAGAATCCGGCAGAAAAACTCAGCGATCTGCCTCGCAAAACAAGTAATTAAGTGTTGAATTTTGAAACTAGAGATTAAGATATCTGTTGTACCGCCTAAGGATGGGTTTAGATCAAGGTTGAGCATGTATTAAACATAACGTATTTTATACATGTGTTTTATAACGTATAATACTGTATGTTATACATAAGAAACTATTCGCAGCTCTAAATTGCCCAACCCTGGTTTAGACCATTTAAACCTTGACAGAAAAGCAGAAAAGCACCAATCAAAACTTGCGCTGGTAGTAAGCAGTACAGAAAGCTGAAACCAGCGAACTACCAGCACAAGTTCTGGACCAAGCATATGTTGCAATCACATTTTCATGTTCTACGCTGACAAATACATGCGTTTTAGGTACATACATGTCGCATTGTAATAGAGGGAAATTTAAACTCAACATTCGTGCAACTTGTACCGTAAGAATTAGCCAATCAAAGCTGTAAGTTCTTGAAAATTCTTGATTGTGATTGGCTAATTTTTACGATTACTATTATGGAAAGTGTGCACAGGCATCTTTAGGGCTGCCAGCTGCCGCATACATTCCGTAACAGTACCCGTAAGAATAATATATTAAGTTAATGACGTATGAATCATTAACTTTATTATTTATATTACATGTATTATATTATTTGTTTCTTTTTGCCTTTCTTTTGTCTTTTAATTCTCTACATTTACCCATCATTTTTGTTAGCAAAATGTATAAATTGAAAACTTACAGGAGTGAACATGAGAAACATCAGTCAAGCTGTCCATTCGTTAAATTAAATAAGCAAGACGAAAAAGAATGGACAGTGGAGGAATTATACGATTTATACAAAAAGTACAAGACAAAAGAATATGTAAGTTTTGCGTATACTTTAAATTATATTGTAATTGTATATACTTCAAATTATATTTGGGTGTCAATTTATTTAGTTATGTTTAATAATAATATTTTGTAGATGGATCAATTAAAAAAGAATATCACCACACTGGAAGATATAATGGCACAGTTAATGAACGAACTCTCTAGATAAAATATCAAATTACAAAGGAAATACCGATTGAATATTATTATGAATTTTGAATGATGGAATATCTATCTTATTTGAAGAACTTCTGAATGTTTAAATATATTTTGTACTGCTTAGGAAATACTAGTATATGGTATACACACAATCAAGATTCTTATTTCGGACTCAGCTCATTCAATTATAAATTTAAGCATTAACTACAAAGATATTTAAAGCAGAAAATTTATGACAATAACACACAAATTTATCTCAAATGAGTCAAGATTTATGATTCTCTATAAGCGAGATACCCTAGGGTGCGTTCCAAAATATGGAGTAAAAGCAGGAACAGTCTTGTATAAAAGTCGGACAAGCCTTTTTCATAACACATAATGCATGAAATATAAAAGAATCAGCCATTCAAAGTGTATTTTAAAAGTAGCCACGGTAGTGGCGCTGCGCGTAGCTTAGCGCCGAGACACTACCAGTATCTCCAGATAAAAAGAAAAGACTAATCGAACAAATCGTAAGGTTTGGTCGCGTTGCTTGAAATCCCCCAAAATGCACTTAAAACGGGATAAATATTCAAGCGTTGAAAAGAGAAAGAATGAAGATGCTAAGTGCAAAAAGTGCAAGCAACGCGAACAGACCGATAGTCAATTATTTTCCTCTCATTTGACTACGTAACTCCGCAAACAATAGAGTAGTAACTAGTAAGCCCTAAGCGTGCCGTTTACATGGCACGCTTTACGCCGAAGTTATAACATCGATGTTATGAAAAACTGGCCAATCACAGTCATTCCATTCTTCAGAAGAATATATCTATGAATGGCCAGTTTCATAACATCAATGTTATAACTTCGACGTAAAACGTACCGTGTAACAGAGGTCAATGATCGTAGGAGACTTGACTAGGGCTATATACAGATTCCCAAATTCCCACTCAAATGCCACTCAGGGTTATGTTCCAAAACTTCCTCTCCGAGGAAAATTTTACTCTAAATATATGGTACACGTAACATATACTATAGCATATAAAGTAAAATCTTTCTCAGAGAGGAAATTTTGGAACAAACGTAGCCCAGGTATCCCTCCATCCTTGTTGTTTACTGAACGTTAAACAAGAATATGCCCTATCATGTGCATCATCATCTTTTTCTTCATATCAAGGTTATGCATTGATAAACCTTGCTTTGATCTAAGAGTAAGATGATAATCATGGAAGGCATTTATAGATTAGATAGTAATAAGACTGTTTAAATAAACTGTTGTTTCTATCTCTACGTTTATTGGAAATTGGTACGTTTTAGCAAGAAGCGAGTACGCGTAAAGTTTTCATTATATTTGCAGTCTTTGTTATCAGGTTTTATCTTACTTCAATATATGTGCCACCTGATGAAATGAAGTTTTTTATTTTAACGTTGTGGATTTCATGCCTAATTAGTATACACTGTCAAATTACAACACTAAATGGTGCATGGACAGGGACTATTAATATCTGTGGTAAATATGATCTACTAGATATCTTTATCTTTTTCAATAAAAGTACGTATTTATATAGGAAACTGTATATTTACGTAATATATAATATAAAGATTGTGTGTGCGTGCTTGCGTGCGTGTGTGTTACAGACGTCACTATTCGTTAATGATGTCACTGCTGGTTTGCGCACCTTGTGTGGCTTGTGTTCCAAATTTACTGCCAGAGCTGAAAATGCTAGTTTGTTACGTTACGTGCACTATAGATTTTCAGTACAGACAGTCAATTTTGGAACATTACCATTTGATAAAAAGTTATCACATGACCTCACTTTTAAAATGAGTTTATGAGACTCAGTAAAGTAATGTACAGTTTCGAGCTTGTGCAGATTGTAGGTAAAAACTCAATTGAATCTTACTTGTCCAGAATGTAAATAAAACGCACATTCAACTGAGTTATGACGTCACAAATGAGAATTATCTGAGAATCGGTATAAATGGAAAGCAACTAATGTCTCACTAAAAATGTTTTGAAGTATTTGATTGACTAATCAGAAGAAAGAAGTTTATTAACTAACTAATCAAAGAAAACATTTTATGGCATCGCGTTATGCCCCTATCAAGATCCATATTCTGTATGTACATACACATATAGAACAGTTGTCGATGTCGATAATTAACGATAGCCAATAACAAGGACTATCCTAGGAAAAAAGCGCGATTTTCATTGGTTGTTACTTGTTACTACTTAACGACAACTGTCGGTATCGTTAAGTAGCGACAGCCAATGGCTGAGTTTCAGCAGACTCAACAGTTGAGTAAGTGCGTTCACACTGCTATTGATATATTCTTCTAGATCTAAAATTCTGATTGGATAATCTAAAAGAATACACTAATAACAACGAGCGATCACTCAACTTTGTCTTCTTGAATCCGCTGAATGCTCCCAATGAGAATAGGATTTTTAAAAATTACTATTTCTTTTTCAAAAAATTCTAAACAAATTATCTTTTTTTTTACTTCCTAAATCAGGTTTTTTCCTTCTATTCCTAAACTATTAATTTTTTTTATAATTGTACCTTAATACTTTTATGAACAGAATAATGAGATGAATCAATTGATGTAAAGAAAATACATACTTGCTTATTTAAAAAATTCATTTTGCATATACATTTTTTTTTAAAGCTATGTATTTATGCTTTTACACCGATAAAAAGTATGATCTTGAGAAAAATTTTTTGCTCATCATAATAATATGTGCTCCTTCGAATCGAATTACTTTCCCATATGGTATTTTCTCGTATCGTCAAAAACGGAGATATTTTAAATAATCAAGTTACAGAAAATACTTTGTATATATGTATATGTATATGTACAAAATACAATTTATATGTACAAAATTATTTATTAATCATGATTGCAACAAAAAATTGTTTTTTCAGATAAGAAGCCCTATGAAAAATGCAACAATGGTAAGATATTAAAACATAATTTTTCAAAAATTATTTGTATATATATATATTTTTTTTTTTCTTCAAATCTAGTAGACAACTTTTTTTAAAAATGTTCACATAAATGATGCAACAATTATTCTATTCTACAGATATCAATTTTACCGCGACTGTTCCTGGAGGAATTTATACAGACTTATATAAGAATAACATAATAGAGAACAATTTGCTTGGAAGAAATGATATCAATAATCGTTGGGTCGGAAATCAATCTGTCACTTACATAAAAAATTTTAGAGGTAATTTGCCATGAGTGTATATATACACAATCTATATAATAATATATATTATTACATAAGTGTATATATGAGACATAATATTAGGTAACAGTTTAAAATTAAAAATAATCTAAACATGTTATATTTTCAGTGAGTGATAATTTTCTAAAAGCTCGTAAGATAGTGTTAGTTTTTCATGGAATCGATACGTTTGCCAATGTTTCTTTGAACGATCACATCCTCGGAGAGACCTCAAATATGTTTTTAAGATATATTTTTGACGTAACAGATTTTATCGAGGTAATCAAAGAGATTGAAAGTCATGCAAAATATACGTATTGGTAATACAATTTGTTTATTTGATTTATGTAGAAAGAACAGAATGTATTGAAAGTCATGTTTCGTTCGGCTGTTAAAGTAGCCGAAGACTTATACAATGAGCAAAAGAATCATTACGTTATACCACCAGTATGTGTACCTAAGGAATACAATGGAGAATGCCATGTAAATCACATTCGTAAGATGCAAGCCAGTTTCTCATGGGATTGGGGACCTGCTTTTCCCTCGATTGGCATTTGGTAATAAGTAATCGTTTATTTTACAATATATTTTATTATATTTTTTTACTAACTACATTTTTATTAGTATATAACGCAAGATATTTACAGGAGAGATGTTGAATTGATTCCCGTAAATGATATATTGATTAATGACGTTACGACTGACATACGCAAAGAAAATAATACCTGGAACATCCTTATTACAATATTTCTTGAGACAACACAGAGTAAGGACGAAAAATTCATAGGAATTAGTTGTCACATAGCATCGATATTGCATATTGCACAAAACAAAGTTGTTAGCAATACCAGTGAAGTTGTACTCGACGCAAGTGAAAAGTACATAAATGTTAACATTTCGCTCATCGTGCCTGCAGTAAGTTCTAAGATTCACTGGAAAAAAATTAAAAATATAAAAAAAAGGCGTCAAATATATTTTGCAATATCTTTAGGCAAAAGATATATTTTGTAAATATATTCTAAAACATAGTGAAAGGAATAAAAAATATTGCAAAAAAAGAAGCGAAGCTAAAATGCAATGTTTTTATGCAAATATATCAAAACAAAGATGTTCAAAAACAAAATGAAAAAACCAAAAATGCCATGAAAAAGAAGTGAAATCAAAATAATACATTTCAAGTATATTTATTAAAATAAGTTCCACAGAACACAGTTCTTCAAGCAGGACTTCTTAAGGACGTCCTTATGACGTTCATTTGAGAACCGTGTTATATGGGATAATCTCTCACACTCGTATTAGACTTAACATAAAATATGGAAGACATTTGTATAAAGTAGAACAAGTGTATAAAGTAGAACAACATATTATAAAGACAACGCGAAATGCAATAGATGGCATAATGAGAGCTACAGAAATTGAAAAAGAGATTTTTACATCGATAATAACAAATAGAAAATTGCAAAGAGAAAAATTCGAAAAATCTTCAGCAGCAGCATACTTGACACGCCCGTTTCTTTTTGTTTATAACACGATGCAAACAATTCAATAAATATATCTTATTAATATAAGCGTTTACGCCGTAAATGTACTTAATTATACGGTTATCTTATCGTACATTAATAATCACACGAAATAAAATATGAATATGTTACACGTGTACTCGTACATTTCAATACATGTGTAATCGTATATTGTAATTCACGGATATACATGCTTTTCAAACCGTGTCTTTCGATACCCGTGTATTAAAAATTATACGAATTGAAACACGGATATATTAATTACACATGTTCACGTAACACATGTACCTCCAATATACGTTCAAAATCGTGTCTATAATAAAGACGTCCTCAAGACGCCGTTCGAAGAATTATGTTCTTATTTTAATAAGTATACTTGAAATATATTTTGATTTAATTTCTTTTTCACATTTTTGGTTTTTTAAGTTTTTATTTTGATATCTGCAAGTGCATACAAACAAAAATAAAATTGTAATTTTATTAATTCTAATGGCCTAATGTTTTACTCTCTGCCCAGGATGCCGTTGAGAATTGGTGGCCGAATGGTTATGGCAAGCAACATTTGTACTATTTAACTACTACTGTGGCAACGGCGAATGACGTATTATTCAAACGGATCCGTATAGGCTTCAGAACGGTGCAGCTCGTGGAAAAATCTTTGAAAAAAGGGCTGAGCTTCTATTTTCGCATAAACGATATACCGATATTCGCTAAAGGCAGCAACTTTATTCCAGCCAGTATCTTCCCTGAGTTAGGCGCAAAAGAAGACACCATCAGAGACTTGTTGTTATCTGTCAAAGAGACGCATATGAATATGCTAAGAGTATGGGGCGGTGGTCTTTATGAGTCGAAATTATTTTACGACTTGGCTGACGAATATGGGATCATGATTTGGCAAGATTTCATGTTTGCGTGCGCTATGTATCCTATAAGTTATTCATTCTTAAAGAGCGTAAAAGAAGAAATATTACAAAACGTAATACGTTTGAAAAATCATCCAAGTATCGTTCTTTGGGCTGGCAATAACGAAAACGAAGCGGCGCTTTATGGTAATTGGTATGGTACCGGTTCTGCTCATGTGTATAGAGAGGATTATGTGAAACTTTATGTGAATCTATTGAAGACAGAAGTGAAGAAACTAGATCTGACAAGACCATTTGTCGTGTCTAGTCCGGGCAACGGGGCATATGAAGAAACATACAATTATACTGGAGTAAATCCTTATTTAAACCTCTACGGTGACGGTAATATATATATATATATATATATACACACAGATAAGTTTTTCTTGATCCTTTAAAATGAGATTAATTGAATATCGAGTATATTAACATTAAGTTGAATGTTTTCAGTCCACTATTATAATTACATTAGAAATAGTTGGGACATCACTCAGTATCCTCGGACAAGATTTTGCTCCGAATATGGATTTCAATCTTGGCCATCGATTTACACGATAGCAACTGCTATAGAAAGCACAAAAGATCTTCATATTGACAGCGACTTCGTGAAGCATAGACAACATCAGCCACTCGGCAATCAATATATGCTGCAGCTGATCTTGCACAACTTTGCTGTACCGCGAAGTAACGACAGCATCCGAGATTTTGCAAGTTATATATATCTCAGTCAGATCAATCAAGCTGTCTCTATAAGAATACAAACAGAAATGTACAGACAAGCCAAATCTGAAGTGAATTCCATAGGTGAGGGTATGACAATGGGAGCTCTCTATTGGCAATTGAACGATGTCTGGCAAGCTCCTTCATGGTCTTCTATAGGTAATCAAAGACATGGAATTAGAACTAAAAGTCTTGATTGTTAAAATTTGTAGATATAAAAGTTTTTTCAAAGCTCTTAAAATGATAAATGTATATGAAGAATATGAATCTTGCTTCTATAACATTTTCTTCCTTTTATTTAATATGAAAGTACTATATTGATCGTTCTAATTTAAGATATCCTTCTATTTTTTGCATATTACAAAAATCTTCTCCGTATTATATTTACAGATAATGAAGGTCGTTGGAAAATGCTTCACTATTATGCCAAGGATTTTTTCGCGCCTATTATTGTTACATCGCATTTGTCCGTTTCCAATGAACTCTCGATATATATAGTGTCTGATCGATTGTATACTTTAACAAATTGTACAGTAAAACTTCATGTTTACAAATGGGAATCTATGAAACCTATATCCGTATTATTCTTCAATAATATCGTAATAGTCAGTATATGTGTGTGTGCGTGTAAAACTATATATATAGTTACATAGAGTATTAGAGTTGATATCTATAATTTGTATATAAATATCCGTATAGCTATACTGATTTTTTTTTCAGGAATCTAATAAAGCTACGAAAGTTACATCCTTTTGGTTAGACAGATTCCTGGTTCAAGTGGGTTGTGGAACATTGAAATCCGCCAAAAGATCTTGCATCGCCACTTTATCTTTTACGGATAAATCTGGATTCTTAATTGCGCCAATTAATTATATATATCCTGATGCGTTAAAAAACGCAAATATACCAGTAGCCAACGTTACTGTAAGTGGATTAATTGGTGTCGCGTACAAAATTCGATATATTATAAACATTGTACAATAAATACTGTCTGAAAAATATTGACACGCAATTGTTTTTGTTTTAGATGAAGATCGAAGAAAATCATTTATCTGGAAAACTTTCCAATTATGCAAATTTTAAAATTGTATTATCGACAGATAAAATAGCACTTTTTGTGTGGTTAGAAATAGGTAATATACGAGGTCGTTTTTCGGAAAATGGCTTTCATATGTTTGCAAAAAGGAAGAAAATCATTTTTCATGCATATGAAGCAACAACGGTTGAATTATTGCAGAGCAATATAAAACTCACACATATATCAGACATTTACTATGCATATGGTAATTTTTATAGTGACTATTTTCTTAAAAGAACAAATTAAAATTAGTCGTGCATAAAGTTATCTTGTATCATGCATTATATACATGAGGCATTTGGTTGAGAATTACTGTAACAATTGTATGTACAGTTTTATGAAATACATATCAACTTTTTATTTCAATAAATAAAAACTTCTTTATTTAATTGTACTTTATATCATCAAATTGTTCTTAATAGAAAGTATCATAATGTAAATAACTTATTTTAATTATTCGTGTAATATAAATATCTGTAATCCTAATAAGCGTAAGCTGAGACTCCTGGGTTAGTTTTCTTATCACATAAAAATACATATAAAGCACAATTTTCTATGTTTGCGCTGTATGTTTAGTCCAGTCATCATACAATACTCACTTTCATGAAATATTTATATCAAACTCTTAGATCCGTATTCACATCTTACTTTTATCGACAAACATGCACATCTCTATCGAAAAAAATCACATCACAAAGTTACATAACG
Source organism: Trachymyrmex cornetzi (assembly GCF_001594075.2). Classification (NCBI taxonomy): domain Eukaryota; kingdom Metazoa; phylum Arthropoda; class Insecta; order Hymenoptera; family Formicidae; genus Trachymyrmex; species Trachymyrmex cornetzi. The sequence goes on from NW_017299641.1 coordinate 1,137,973, forward strand.
ATATCATGTAATTAAAATAAATAAAGCACACCATGAATTGTTCCAAATCAGTACGTGATTTTTTAAAATACCATCATTTAAAAAATTACATGATATTAGAAATAATTTCATGTATCATATGATTTTAGTTATCGAAATTAATTTAATTTTAAATAATTAAATGATAGAAATAGAAGAAAAAAAACATATCACCGTGTGATTTTTCAAATTACGTGATTTAAAAAAATTACGCACTGATTTAAAACAATTCATTACGTGATTTACATATTTTAATTACATGATTTCATTATGTAACTTTGTGACATGATTTTCTTCAGTATAGATAGTTTATGTTACATATATTGTAGACTGTCAGAAATAAATGTGCATTTATTGTAGAAAAATACGATGTGAATACAGATCTCAATCTTTAATAAAAGTTGAAAGCAAGCCCGTAGCTTGCGATACTGTTAAGCAGAGATATTAATTTTTGTTAAAATCGCAATGTTATTTTGACTTATATTATGATGTTCTTTCATGGTTAGAATATGCCGGTAGTACGACCTCCTCCTCCTCCTCCTCAGGTGAGTGTAGGTAACGTCGACTTAAATTGATGACAACCATGATACAACACAAGAGCAAAGGGCCAAAAATTGCTCCTTCTACACCTAAACAAAAGATTCCACCCGCTATCGATAAACCTGTCAGATAAGGATGTCCACCACTGAAATAAACGGAATGTATGTAAAAACAATGCATAGTTGAAGATATATTCATGTACTACAAAGCACAATTTTACCCTTTAATCTCTTTATAAAATTCCGTCACTACTATGTTACACGGGAGGAAATGAAAGAGAAAAAATGAGATAGCGATCATTGATCCACGAGTGAACCAAAGTTCTATGGTAGCCGGAATGCAGGCAAAGTACGCATCCAAGAAAGGAACTGCTCCTAACATAGTTGCAAGAGCCGATGGTAAATAGACAATTTTCACTTGGAACAAATTATGTATGAACCATGTCCACATGCCGAAGAAGGAGGCGAGTTTAAAAGTGGCCGCGAATACCCCAATCACTGCTTCTTGTAATGACATAGCAAATCTAGACAGAATCGATGTTATTTTGAAAGTTTTCTTCGTGCAGTATCTATCATACATTTTATGATAGTAACGTCCCAGTAGATTAGAGTGTATTAACACAATCACATTATATGAAGATCATATCAATACGTAGAATGTACCTTTCTACATGTAATGTGCTTGGTAAAAACAGGGCTGGGCCCTGTACATATATTTTGTATTTATATTAGAATACAAAATACTGTCAATCTTAGTAATAATAATTACTCTAATAAATATTCTAAGTAGTAAGAGCTGCATTATTAATGTAGTTTAGGATAGTTGCTAAGAATAACAGTATTTTGTATTTTACAAATACAAACTACATGTATTTTGCCCAGATGTGTTATTTTGTACAGGTCTTCGGTAGACGTGTACAGAATAGCACCCCAGGGCTAATTAAAACTAAACATTTTTATAAAATTTAAAATATTACACTACAAAGAGAAATCATAAATCAATTTTCAGATTATGAATAATTACCTGTGACAACTAATAGGACTAAACATTGTTGTCAGTTCGATGGGTTTATAAGTTTTATCGCTGGAACTGAGCAAATAAAATAAAGTTGTAAAGAATACAACCTGAAATAACAAATTATTATATCTCATGCCTTTTCTTTTCTATAAAATTTTGCAAGAAAACATGTTGCATACCGTGCTGAGTACAAAATTAAGTACGGCTGATCCACTCATGAGTACAATATAAAACAATTCCGTAAAAACCGTTAGTATTACAGACATATTGCCTTTAACAATGCTCCAAACAGAGTCAAACACCGATGTAAGAATGCCAATATTTTCTTTGGCAAAATTCTGTATACTAGTCATATTGAACAAATCTGAAAGAAAAAGCGATAGAGTTCTTATGTATTATATGCAAAGCGATTTTTATTATATTAATAAAAGTAACATAATGGAATGGAGATCATCTATCTGGAAAAAAACAAGTAAAAAACGTAATTTAATAATGCTAAATTTCGTAAATTTCTTTAGACAAAGTATTTACGTATAGGTGTTTTTCCAACGCTATCTTTGAAGTTTTCCCAAGCGGAATACGCAGACATGGCATCTACGGTAGGACCCACGAGATTCGGATCCATATTTGACATCATCCATGCTTGATAAAGACGATCCCAGAGCTCCAAGACTTTCTTCTCCATTTGTTCCGCTTTCGTCGGTTCGAGATCTTTTACGAGACCCCGAATCTGAATTAAGCAAGCTTGATAAGCAAACTTAGCGTTCGCACACATGCAAAGTGGAAAAGTAAACAAGGTAAATCTTACGCCATCCGATATAGCACTTCGTCCATATGTGTAAACGTTATCTAAAACACTGTTAACGGACTCTTCCCACTTTTCTGGAACCCAATCGATATCAGGATTGCTCATCAAAGTGGAATTCAATATTTCACCTGTTACTTGAACAAGATGCAAGCCTTCTGCATAGATCTAGATAGAGAAATTAGATAGAATCTTTTCAGTAAACGAGAATGGATTAATATGGATGGAAATTTTATCTATCCAAATGAATATTTTAAATAACAAAAACTTTTTTATTCAATTGGATTGAAAAATTTTTCTATTCAAAATTTTGAATTGAGAAGTATTCACGAGACACAGACAAGCTGATATCATTTTTAGATTGAAAGGCATAGAAATGTGCTTCATCCAATTCGTATAAATGAATAAAAATACATTCGGATTGAAAAGGATTCATTTATTAACGTTCGTGAATGAGTATACATATATATTTTTAAAAATCTGAATCTATTTTAATTCATTTTAATTCATTTCTCGTCTATTGGGCTGTTGTACAGTAATGGACGAAATGATTGCAACTTCTCTTTCAATGGATTTTGGAATCCGGCCTGTTCATCGAGCGATTGGTTCTCATTTATAGATCTAGCCATTTACGTTCAATTACTCTACGAGCAAGACTGAATTTCAAAATTCATCGAAAAAAAAGTACTGCAACCGTTCTCCAATCCACGATTGTACATACAATTGTATGATAGTGTATAAAAGAATACGCGAATGTTTGTCGCACAAACCTGTATCATAATAAAGATAGATGCGCAAGTAGCGAAAACAATCAAGCCAAGTATTACAGATGTAGTCGCTACCGCATTGACGGAGTTTTTCAGAATATTTCTTAGTTTCTCATCCACGATAACGCTTATTTTATAGAGACCTCTGATATTGGAGGGTACGAGTGCTTGATGTCGATCCATGCACCACGATATGAGCATTTCTATCATCGAGTTGCAATGCCCGAGTATCATTTTCCAAAAACCAAAATAGCTACCTAACTTCTTGACGATATAATATACCAATGGGATCACCAGAATGTGTGCGATCCATCTGTGTTTCCAGAGAAGCATGCCAGCACATGCATATAGTGCCCCATACATGTATTTGTCAGTATCAACCTCATCATCTTGCATATCTAGAGACGTTCGTAATTCGGCTCTTATTTTGCCGAGCAGATAACGGTCGCGTAATGTCCCACGAGTTATATAACGTACGTTATACGCAGGTCTACATGTTGTCACATCCATTACGGCGGATAAACCAGCATCCGTATCCAAAGATAATGACTTTACTCCACGTCTCGACGTGCTACGTATTCTCTCGATACCCGTTGCATCAGCAGATGCCGATCTTCTTGCTTCTTCTTGAGAGCAAATCGGTGTATCCACGCTTTCGCCTTCCGGAATACAGTTCTTTGTCTGCTCGTCCTCGAGTGAAGTTGTTTTATCTTCTTGCTGGCTCGGCAATAACTCGTTTGTTAAAGCAAAACGGGCTGCTTGCGAGAATGTCAAATGTCTACCATTCAGTTCATGACCATCCATAACGAGTATCACTTCATAAATAAATCCTATTATGCATAGAATTTGTAGAGCAGCGAAGACCAAGACCTGGTAAGAACCCGCTATACTCGATAGATACATGCTGATAATGAACCATATCATGAAGGACATGTAACGAAAATGAGCCGAATTTGACGGTGTCCAATAGATATACAGAATCATAAAGTAACCGATGAGTATGGTAGAGACCTGTAAGACAAGTCAATTAAATTTTTAGAGAAGCAAGCATCTGGAGTCTCTATACATTTATATACCAAATATATATATATATATATATATATATACATATATATAGATATAT
>NW_017299641.1:1143624-1156728 GCF_001594075.2 Trachymyrmex cornetzi
TCTTCTTAGGGTATGCTCCATCCAAAATTGACTGCCTGTATTATACTGAAAATCCGAGTGAGAATCTATAATGCACGTAACGTAAACTGTATTTTCATCACTGGCTGTTGACTGTAAACTTGGAACACAGCCACAGTACATACTGTGACATGACTTTGATGCACTTCCCCTTCCCTTGATCCCTCACACACCCACCACCCATCATACACATATATATATATCTCTCATCATCACATATGCACGTACGCACTAACCACAATGGATTAGAATCCATCATCAAGCTATTGGCTGCGTTCAGTAAACTCAACTTAGCGTTCGCTGCCATTGATGTATTCTTCTAGATCTAAAATCTAATTGGATGACTTAAAAGAATACACCAATAAGAGCGAGCGCTCACTCAACTGTTGAATCTACGCAAATATGGACGGGATCCGATAACACCCGTCATTAATTGGCCAATTTAAAATAAAATATTCTCATTGGTAAAGTAGTGAAAAATTACTAGGCACCGGCCAATTAGTGGATGTGTGCTATCGCACTGTGCACTAACGGGATCCTCTCCGCAAATACGCTCGCCCACTCGAACTATGAGGATGCAGAGATCCACTCGATTTATCCGTGAAAATCCACAGGACGAAAACATCACAGTGGATAGTCCAATATATACGAAATGGGTAATGTTCTTTACAGAATAAATTAATTAGTAGGGAACACTTACACTATAGGCAAACAAATCTTACAATTCTTCTACAAGATTATACAAGAACTTCTATTTAGTAAACATATCTACATATTTTTACATTACAAAATAATAAAATTAGAAACAAAATCGTTTAACATATGTGAGAACATCATCTAAATTCTAAATACATTACAAACACATTCCAAATGCATGTGAACCAAATTCTTACATAAATATATAATCTTAAACACAAAATGTAAATTTAATTATAATATATAACACACATTTTTCTTTCATATTTTATCTATTCAAGCCGATCGGTGTTATCTTATATCTTGAACTGTCTTGAATGCTTACTTTATTTTATCTAATTACTGGCACGATATCTTTTATCTTCTCTTCTCAATCTTTTCTTTCTTTTGTTTTTCTCTACAATAAAACACATAAAGATGTATTGTTACTATTTTCTTCGGATTACATTCCATAACTTCATCTGTTTCATTCAATATTGATTTTTTATTTAATATTACTTGATATTAATTTTCATTTCGTTATTTTCCTGAAACAAAAGAGTTTTTTAATAATAAAAAAGTTATATAATACATTTTGTTGAAAAAACCATTTAATTTAATTGTGATGAAAGAAATGTTTACCATAAATGTAAGGAAATTATGATTGGTTTCATTCTTATTAATGGTCTCCAAATATTTTTTTCTTGTATCAAGAACTACCTCAAATTGTCTTTTATATTTTCTTGCTAATTCCAAGGCTCTAATTAAAGATATTAAGAGATATTATAAATTAGTTTCTTTTAATAAATGTAAAAAATAGAAAAATATACTACGAGTAACAATACTTAGCATCTAATAAGTATTAACCCCGCAAACACAACAGAGTAATAAGCCTTAAGCCTTAAGAAATTGATCAATGACAGATGAATGTGAGACGAATAATCGACTGTGATTGATAATTTTCTTAAGGCTTACTCTATTATGTTTGCGGAGTAAGGTAATCCTATATGACCTAGAGTGCTTAATACATTATGTTTACAGGGCATTATATGGTGAATTTAAGAGCATTTATAAGCTGTGCAGATTATTCGTATGATTTGATTGCATCAGTTTATTACTCAATTTGTTTATTTGTCAATCAATTATGGATATTGAAATCTGCTATGTTTTACATAGGTTCACTTATTGGTCATGGCTGAGGCATTGCCTCGGAGGCAATTATATAATCCTACCTCATGCAACATGTCGACATTCATCGAAAAATGTGCGTATATTAAACGATTTGTCAATCGCCCTCACTATAAATGATTCGAGATTTTCTTTACGCGTAAACTTTTTCCACGTTTAGTTCTTTACCGTACAGTTGAACTGTTCGTCGACCGACTTCATTACGAAGATACATCGAATAATAATTGATGTCATGTTTCTTCAAGACGTTTAATATACAATATATTCGACAGTGGTTCGATAAACGTTCGATAAATGTTCGATAGTGGTTAAAAGTGGCTCAATAGACATTCGACAGTGGTTCAAAATAGACATTCGACAACAATATTAAAAATGATTTGATAGATGTTCTACAGTGATTCAATAAATGTTTCATAGTGTTTCGAAAATGGTTCGACATATATATTTGACAATGGTTCGATACCCGCAGATAGCCAAATCTGCCAAGATCATATAATACTATTTGTGTGCTATAGTGATCTATTTTTCACATGTATCTATAAAATACACATGTATACATATACACGTGTATTTCCAAAACACGTTTAAAATGATCTCTAATAACTAGCACTATGTGCGCGTACTTGTGAGAGCGTGTGTTTCGGATTGCGTGTTTTATAATTATGTTTCGCTTAACTTTCTAACGTACCTATTCCAATTATAAATTTGAATATTGATATGTATAGCCTCTTTAATGAGACTGCTTTGTAACAGTATACCTTCTGCCATCGATAGATCTCCTGCCAGTAATGCCATTTCTGCATGTCTTTCTGTAGCAGTGGGTAAATTCTGAAAACACAATACAATTTCAATTATTTGAAACTATCTTAACAAATAAGTAAATATAAATAACATAAATACGTAATGTAATTACCTTGATGTACTTAATATAATCTACTTTATCAAATCTATTAATAGCAGCATAAGCTTCTTCCGCAGCATGCAATTCTCTGTTATCAGTTGTCATAACAGCCATGCAAGTCCACAATATCTCATTCTGACAACATAAAATACAAAATAATTACATGTTACATGAATTTCTCTAGAGCAAGTGATAAAATTAATATAAAGAGATAACATGGATTAAAAGAGAAACTATATAAAAAATTTTCCACATTATCTTTCTCTTAGTTTTATTAAAATTTTCACAAAATAATAAATATACGTATGTATTTTTTATAAGTTATAATTTAAAAAGTATAAGCTAATAAAAAATTTTTTTTCATACATTTATTTGTACATTTATTTGTGGCATTACAAAAATGCGGAAATAAAGATTACTATTATACAGCACAATTTCCTAGCTCGAAATTGTGAAAATAATATCTTTATTGAGTACGAAATAGGTAAAAAAAAAAAAGAGAACAAACTTAAGATGTCGAAATAAAATTAATTTATTAACAGAGAATTTAATAAATATTATCATTGGTTTTCCAACACCGAGACGAATTGTATAGTCTTTTTTTACATAATATGATTCCTCTAATTATTCTGCATAATAAAAGTATTAAATAAAGTAATATCACGAAATGAGAAGAAAGAATGTACATAGTTGCTTTAAAAAAATGTATGGACAAATTATGGATAATTCTTTAAATAATCTATGTGTTTTCTCTCTCTCTCTCTCTCTCTCTCTCTCTCTACACCTATTGATTCATCTCATTATTTTGTTATAAAAGTATTATGATTACCAAAAAATTAACATTTTATAAGATATTTAATATTTCATGTGGCAAAATAAAGTATAAAATATCTCGTAAACTATTGATATTTTCATGTTTGTATCTTAATATTTTTTATGTGATTTTCTTGAAATCTTGGAAACACGTCCATCTAGAAAAGATCTATGACCATCACAAATTATCCCCCTCGAAACAAAATAAGTTCCACTTGAAACATTTGTTGGAATAACGAATAGTTCGGAAAATAATTGCGTCCGAGAGAAGATCCGAAGTTTCAAATAGGACACCCTTTATGCAGCATTACATATTACATCTGGAGTTGAATATTACCTGAGCTATACGACAGAGGGAAAGCGCTTCTTTCAATTTATTGTTCGATATGTGTTCGTGAAAACTTGTGAAGAGATTGTAAAACGATGAAGCTACAATAGCACCGTCTCCACGTCTTACCATAACCATACCATTACGAACACTTACGATGTTAGGCTGTTTTCCAAATTCGCTGTTTAAAAATATTTATAAACTGTTAAAATAAAATTATTTAAGACACTTAAAGATTGTATAAACAGATTAATTACATAAATGGTGTAATTAAGTATAATATTTTACATTATTAAGTATTTAAATATATGTATAAATAAAACGTCAATTAAACACGTTCTAAAAATAGTATATATGTGTGTGTGTGTGTGTGTGTGTGTGTGTGTGTGTGTGTGTGTGTGTGTGTGCGTGTGCAAAAAAATTATAATCTAAAAATCGAATGCATATACGTATAGAAAGTTCGAAAGTTGACAAATAAAAAGTAACGAATAAAGTAACCAACATAAGATATGAGTCCCATCCAAAGAATGGATGCCCACGTTCTTTGGGCATCCAATGTATGGATGCCCAATTATCCCAGTTTTGAGATATATTGTAGTTTTTATTATTCTGAACATAAATGTCTCATAAAAGTAAAAAAATTGCTCTAACCACAAAAAATCAAAAAGTAAAATTAAAAATGAAATTTGGTACTCATGCAGTTATAAAATTTGATTGCTTTCCACAAGAACGGTATTCTTTAATACTATACACTATAAATACATCATTAAATAAGATATTCATGAATAATACCTGCTTTCCTTATCAATTCTTGTACGTCGTATTACTTTGCGATCACTGTAGTGAACACAGCTGGGACATAGCCATACTGACAGATTCGCATCCAACATTGCAGCTAATATATTTGCGTCGGTTGCCCATGCAATATTTTGTGCCATTCCAGCTAGAATACATAATTAATTTAGATGTCTATGAATTATATTAATTTTAGTAATTATACAGAGTTATTTCAGGACTTCTCTAAGACAAATTTTAGAAGGTCATAGATTACCTCATAAAAAAAACCAACTTTTATTTAAGAATCTCTGTGTCCACCTATTTTTAAGGAATTATGCCTTTGATCGCGCGTCTAACAATGCTATATGTAACTCACGTTTTTTCATTTTATTTTTTGCTAAGAAAAAAAGATACTAAATAAAGCAAAAACGTGAATTAGTATAATCTTAGACGCAATGCTACTTTGCGAGATAATTGCGTACCTCACAAACAATTTCTGAACAAGGATGCAATGCTTCTTAAAAATCAGAGAACACAACATCCTTAATAGAAGTTGATTCTTTGGTAAGGTTTACCAATCCTTAAAGTTTATCCTAAAAGTCCTGAAACATTTTGCAAATTGTTAAATCTATAGCATCAAATTTAATCTAATTTGAGTTGTCACTGTTCCTACTCAATATATCGTTATTTTATACTAAAACACAATGAAGCTGAATAGTTTAGAATAGTTCAAATCGGGCTAAAATTGACATTGAATAAAATTTGACTCAATTCGAACTGTTTTAAAATGTTAAACTCTACAAGTTTAGTATAAAATAACTATTATATTGAGCAGGAGTGACGATTTAAATTAAGTTAAAAATTTGACATTATAGATTTAACAGAGTGCAGGTCCTTGTACGTGGTCTACATTCCTTTTCATCTCGTAAATTAACAGAGATAGATTTAATAAACATAACATCGCATTGACGATTGACGTGTTGTTATCTGATCTCAGTGCACAAACGTCGAAAGTTGACCATGCCGCGCACGACCGAAACTGAAAAGATAGTAGTCACTAGCATAGCTATAAATAATTCTTATTATATTAAAGTATTTACTATATCGTGCAAAAATTATGCCTACCTTTCCATTTTTTAATATAGATAATTTTTCTAATTGTAAGTGGTCACTGTGCTTATAATAGAGTTTAGTTTAACACCGTTTAGTTTAAAACCGTTTAACTTCTTAATGTATTATATTTATTAAATCTATTTCTGTTTACGAAATAAAAAAGTGTATACGACCATTTACACGGAGAGGCACCCTGTTTATGATAATTATACAAGATGTTCTATTTTAAAGGATCCACTTAAATATCTCAAAAATACTGTATTAAATCTAAAAATATTTTAGAAAAAAAATTTTGTAATTTGAAAACATGAAATGAGATCATTGGTGGCGTTTCCAGGCAAAAATATAAATCGGAGCATAAGTCCATGTAAGGGGAGAGTAACAGAAGCGTAAACGAAATTTCTAGAAGGTGAAAATTGAAACAAAACGTAAAAGAGACGTTTACGGTTCTTTTACATTTCGTTGTTTCAATTAGTTTCATTTATGGTTCTGTTACTTTCCCATTACACTCAACTTACGCTCCGATTTTTATTTTCACCAGAGTTGTCAAGATTGTCGGGATAAAGTTATTTTGAATTTTTTTAAATGGGACTTGCTATTTTTTATTGTATATTCTTGTAGCTTATCTCGACAGCTTCTCAAAACACTATAATAAAATATTTTTTTATTAAGTACTTTTCGTGTTATACAACGGTTTGAAAGTTATGATATCGCCGGTATTAGCATTATCCAAGGTGTTCAGCTAATGGCTAAAATCTCTTGAATGTTGCTCAGAGTCATGACTTTGATAACATTTATTAACATCAAGGCCATTGGAAGTTGTTTCTCTAATTTTTGTTTTTACATAAAAATGAAAATAAAAGGAACACAATCTCTAATGGCCTTGATCTTAATGTGATCAAATGTTATCAAGATTGTAATAATGATTTTGAACAACATTTAAAAGATTTTAGTTGTTGTTTGGACATCTTGAGTAATGCTAATGCTGGCGGTACTACTTTTAAATGTTATAACTCGAAAAGTATTTAATAAAAAAATATTTTATTATAGCGTTTTAAGAAGCTCTTGAGGTAAGTTATAAGATAAGAATATGTAATAAAAAAATAGAGAATTCTGTTTAAAAAATTCTAATTGTAAGTTATACGAACCTTGCACTAATCTTGACAACACTACCCAAGGTCAAATCAATGGTACCATTTTATATCCCCCTCGAAGTCACAAAGCTTTTGTCTGAAATATTTTTTCGACGTAACGCAGTGTTTACGAGATATTAGAGCGGATATTTTAAAGTTATACACCCTGTATATCTGCATATATAATATTACATACCTATTTTGCAAATTCTTCCAAAGCCTATAGTTCTTATTGCAATTAAAAATAAATCTTTATTGACATCTATTAATGCCAATTGTCGATCTTTTATGTCACCACGATAATTTAAGGCCACTTGTATCACGTTGTGCGGATGTAAATGCGATTGACCTTCTATTATCGGCTTGTTGTGAGGTATTTCCAAGATGTGAAGCACTAAAAAATAAATATGAGAAAAATATAAAATATTTAAATTGTCTACGATGTTATACGTTTTGATGACATTAAATTATGATAAATGTGCCGATAAAGAGAGGCAGTCCTGATGTCGTCCGGAATCGCCCAGCGTTGGCTGTGCCAATTTTATTTGGACTGGTCGCAATCGAAAAATATCGATGACATTATATAATAAAAGTGTTTTTAGATTTTTGATTGCAGTTTTAGTTTCTGAATTTTATATTATAATTTTAATCTAAAGTTCGTTGATGTCGAAACAACCAGATAAAGCTAGTGGTAGTGTCGTGAATTTGGAAACGCGGCACGAATATATACACAATGATGTTCACACATCAAGCGGTCAAGCGGCTCGTTTTATATTTTTATGCACTTGGCGTCGTGACGCTATCGCGTCGCTTGATTCTCATTGACTGAATTAGGGTTATTGCTTCTGTTAAGTAATGAATAGTTTACAACTATTAAACGTAAGGGATATTTCTAAAGCTTAAGCATGTCTATTATTGTGTATATTCCTACAACTTAAGTATATTTCTATTATTGTGTACAATCATAGATCTCATTTTGCCTTATAAGCAGGAAGATGGATCTCACTCCGCGTGGTAAGTTCCACATGAATTTATAATCTTCCACGAAAAAGCAAAATCGTCTCAATTTGGATATATCCAATGCGTTCTATCAATACAGACATCTCAATTATAATAATTGCTTGCTGACTAAAAGTGTTATGAATATTTTATCGCTTAACGTTTATAATTCATTTTTTCATACACAATATATCCATCTCGATAAAATATGAATGTACAAACACAAGAGATTAAACAATAAACTATATTGGTTACAGCGCGAACATCATGTTTATGTTGAAAGTATACGTAATATTACTTATTGCTGTGAAAAAGTCTTTTAATACGTTTTATTATTAATCTTACGTTTTTCATTGTTTTGATTCCTTATGACCAAAGTATCAGTGCACAATGCTATGCAAATAGGATGAAGTGGTTCTGAAGAAAAACCTTTCCATCTTGGACTACCCAGTAAACGGCCTTGGTAACTGTACAATGATACAGTATTCCATTCCACTATTAAGAAGTGCCTATAAAAGAATTACATTATATAATTACAAATTATATTAGTGCCAATATACAGGAAGTTTCATTTTTAAAACAATTATGTGTTTTTTCTTTACATCAATGTATTCATCTTAACATTTTGTGTATAAAAATATTAAGGTACAATAACTAAAAAATAAACAGTTCAAAAGATATTTCATATTTCAACATATGTATGTCAGAATAAAATAACTCGAAAATAATTTTTCGATATTTCCATCTCAGCCTTATACGCAGAATAATTAGAGAAATCATACGTAAAAAATTAGATAAAAAAAATCATATAATTCTATTCAAAAAGTTAGCGATAGTATCAGATGACATGGTTCGTAACAAACACTAACATCTTTCTTTATTTTAATTATTATTAAATGGCTGACCATTTACATCTAATATTTTTCATATGCACGTAGAAGACCTCCCCTTCAAAAGACAAATCCTTCTAACATTAAAGTTTGGATGATAGGCATTTTTCATCTGGTGGATTCGTCTTATTACATAAAAGTGTCATTTAACATTTTATTTCAAATGTTGTGTAAAAATAGAGATAAATGAGAAACTTTTATCAAGTATAAAAAAATAAATTAATTTCTCTAATTAGTTTCAAAAATTTTCAATGTTTATAAGATATGCATATCATCTTTTATTTTATTATATTATTTTGAATACATATTTAAAACTTACTTTTCTGCAAGAAGTACAGCAGAGATGGTACTTGTCTTTAAATTAAATATCGCTGGTGTGTTCCAATTTGTGACAGCGTACACATGGCATTGAGCAGGTGTGATGACGACTAAATGATCGAAACCAAATTCGAGATGTACAACACGATCAGAGATTTCTAACACCTCGCGAAATTCGTTGCCGACTTCTCTGACCTCGATTATTTTCCTTCTTATCAATGTTGCTTCATAATTATCCCATTCTAATTTTCTATAATTATATCAAAAACCTGTATAAATATACATATATTTTTTATTTTAATAAATGATAATATTGGGCCAGGAAAAAAGTTCCTTCGTATTTTTTAATTCAAAATTGTATATACAATATCTTCGTAAAAAATGAACCAAATTTAAATTAAAAAAAAAAAAAAAAGGGTTTTAAAGCTTGAAATCGTTCCTTTCGAAAGGTTACTATATTTTCTGAGTTTCTGTAAGTTCGGTAATTTTTACATTTAAAAAACTACGAGCTGAAAAAGATGAAAAATTTTTTTTTCACTTTGGGGGTCTCTCTCACGTTTCCAAAAAAAATTTATGAAAATTTTCGACTACCTATCGTGAAAGCTTGAAGCTTTCCCTACAAAATCATTTTTTTTTAATGTTCCTTTGATTTTTTGTTCCCGAGTTATTCGCGAGTTAAGTAAATTCTGACTTTTTTTAATTGTTCATAACTCCGATAAAAATCATCATATCACAATTTAAAAATCAGATTCTTAAAGCTAAAACTTTGCTCTAGCGAATGATATAATTGTAACGAAAATTTCGCAACAAATAAAACTTTTGCAAAAAAATTTTTTTAATTACGAAGAAACTTTTCCCCGACCCAATATATTAGTACTTAAAATATAATCAACAAGTATTCTACTGGAACGTACACGTGAAAACGCAACAGTAGGAAATAGGAAATAACAGCTATAATGGTTATTACTGATTCGTATAATTCCATGGCCAGCACATCTACTCGGCGTCCGAAATTTTGTGGGCTTTCTTCGTTTTTCTGTTTAAGTGAATTAAATTCTATTTGTAGATGCGTAATGCTACGTTTGCTGAGATACTCGCTCTCGAGTTCGGTTTGTAATTGTTCATAGGATGTCGTAGGTGTGAAAATCCCGCATTGCCTTTCCTTTAAGTTTGGTGTATACGATAGCTTTTAGTAAATTGTTCGTCGGCCGGATTTTCATGGTATAGCTGCTTATTTATTTAAGAATTCTCGAACGCGACTTCGCGAGGTACCGTCGAATTCTAGTATCATGTTGCGCGGCTCTTTTAATCTCAAGTAACTTCCAGACTAGGTTCGAATGTCTTCTCGTATACGCGCGTATATTACGTTGCAAAACGGTTGTAGCACTTTTTTTTGAGTTTCCGGAATTCAGTCATGCTCGTAGAGCGGTTTCACATAAATGACCATTATTTTGATCCCTTCTTTCGTGATTTTTCTATTTATACTTATCATCATTAGCGTGATCTTATTAAACAATTAATTACATAAAACTTACCTATCTATAACATGTCCAGTCAAAAGTTTTCCGTTACTGCATGCCATAGCCACTTGTGTACTATCGCTGGACCAAGCTATGCTATAAATGCTTCCAGTATTCACTTTTTCCATAGAATGTAACCACTGAAACATGATAAATGAATTCAGAAGTTGTAGTTATGATATCATTCATTAAAATCATCTATTTCTGTGAATTTTTATTGAGTCAACATATCACATCATACACTTTTTATTTTATTTTCTCTTACAGATAACTACACTTTAATTAATTTTTCTGAATTATATCTACATTTTAATTTAAATAAATTTAAAAAATATATTTTCTTTAGTAGCTTAATGGCTTCTAATATATAAAAAATTATAATTTTTAATAATTAAACAATACAAATACATAACGATATTAGACTATTCGAGCCAAGTTAGATAGGATAAAACGGGGCTTTTCCGTCTATTTTTCAGGATAATGTTTATGTTACTAAACAGAACATGTTAATTGTTTAAAGGTTGTGCTTGTGTCCTCAAGGAGCAATTATGATTGTATAATGTAATTATAAGCATGTCACTGCAAAGAGATATTGTTTGCTATCTATAAAATTAATCTTACCCCATTTTTATCACAAAGCTTAATTGTATTGAAAGATCCAACAGCAAAATATTCGCCAGAAGAATGACACCAGCTAATAGCTGTTACAGGGTGATCACCGACATTACTGCAATATAGTTGATGACCAGTAGCGTCCCATACCTGTGTTAAAAACGTATTTATTTTTTAATCATAAAATAACTTTTAAAAAGGTAAAAATATCTCCTCAAGTACACAAATCTTTCATACACAGCATACACACAGCACATAATAAGGTTATTTTAATGGTAACACGAACACCTAGTTTCAGCTCATATGCTTGTTTTTTTGTGCCAATTTAGTGTAATTCTAATTGAACCTTGTATTGCTATTAATTTTATAAAAATATTTACTTACCTTATATTTACAATCTTCGCCACCAGAAACTATAAGTCCATTTGTTGAATTCCAGCAAGCAACTAATATGAGATTATTATGTGCGTGCCACTGAAATTAAATTATATTATTCGTTAGAAATAAACTATTTTCTCTCCAAAATACCGTAAGAAAAAGATTTACAATTAAAAAAATTATTTATATTATTTTTTAGTTAATTTATCAAAAAACGCGATAGAGCATAAATACACGAGAGAGAGAGAGAGAGAGAGAGAGAGAGAGAGAGAGAGAGAGAGAGAGAGAGAGAGAGAGAGGGAGAGAGTATAGGCTTAAATACAGTATATGTGAATCAAAATAACAAATGTTCAATATACCTTATATGGTTTTGAATTTGAATTAAATGACTGAAGAAACAAATTTCCACCTTGAGAATATAGTATCGTTGAACAATCAGGACTCCAGCTTGAGGTTAATATAGGAAGGTTTGCTTTTACCAACGTAGATCGAAGCATACCACTGCGAGACCAAACCTTAATTAATCCATCTTCACCAGCTGCAATCAGGATATTTTTTAAAAAACCAGAAGTTTAAAATAGGCATGCAATGGATATCCGGAAATTATATGGGATATCCCGCCTATTTGGCCGCTTTTTTACAATCTAATCTGGCAGAATAGTTTGAATATTCAGTCGGTTGTAAAAAAAGTCGTTTTTCATAATTTGAATGAATAACTTTGGACTGCATTTCGTTATTCGATTTGCAAGTACTAAAAATTTGAAGTGTACGTAATATGAACTACATGTTTTTAGTAAATAATGGAACAATTTTAATAGGTGCCCAACTAATCGCTCACGTGATTTCCTTTATAATTAATAGAATTCTTTTTTCTGTAACAAGTAATCCTATTGTGTTACTCGCCAATTTTATTGAAACTCAGTAGATTTGTAGAGTAATAAAAAATAGACATGTATTTTTTTTATATCGACAAAGATACAATTTTAAAACGACCCTTTGTATTTATAAATCAATATAATTAATTCGTTGCATTCAAGCTTCGGTATTAAAACTATTTTTTAGTCTTAGGCCTGAATGCGCCAATGTTTGATTTTAAGCAAGGCTTAAAATTCTTTCTGTCTCTATCTCTTTTTGATTTTAAAACGAAACAAATAAAGTTTTAAATCTCACTTATAAGGTCAAAGTGACGTTGGTGCAACCGGGCCTTAGAGGTATGACAAAAGGTTTTCGTATTGCTGAAAGGAAATTTAATTTAGTTGGAATTATAAAAATCAAAATAGCGGAACCAATATGGCGACCTGATAAATTCAAATAGTCTTATCTCGCTTTTTGTTGAACCCGGAAACTAACTAGGAGGTGGAGAGCTTTGACTATATACCTCTGGACTGCTAACGGCAGCCATTACTGGAATCCAAGATCTCAGAGCCATCAGGTCCGGAGG
>NW_017299641.1:1157659-1172291 GCF_001594075.2 Trachymyrmex cornetzi
AAAGGTGGAGGGTCTATCTCTATTTCGTTTTTTGTATTTTTATTTATTTTTTTTAATTTTTTCTTATTTTTCAAATAAATTTTTTTACATTTTTTTTTTAACTACAATACAATATTTCTCACGCCTTAACTATAAACTGATCAGTACTGCACGACTCTCCTCTACATTTTGGTTAATCGAAAATCATTTATATTTCATTATTCATAAAAACCAAATTAAAAATATTTTGCTGAATATTTCTTTAAATCACCAATTAATTTTACTAACTATTAACTCATAAGATGTTCAACTTTAGTTTTAAACAACAGGTTAATGATGTACCTGTCAATAATGCAGAACCATCAGTACTCCATCTTCCTATTGTAGTAGCACCTTTATGAGCATCAATACTTTTTTCGATGCGACCATTTTTATTAATCAAATGATATTTTCCTATAAAATATTATTATAAAAATGTTGCTTTTTAAATATTTACAAGAAATTTATAAAAATATTTACACTTTTTTTTTTAATTAATAGAGGGAAAAAGCAGCTTTATTTATATGAATTATTTATTGAGACAATTCATATGTAAGTAATGTTATTTTTTTGTAATAATTTAAAACTTATTCTTTATACAAAACCAAACATATAATTCAATATATAATATAATCATTTGCTTTTTTGATTAGTTTTTCTTTTTTTTTCAAATTTATACTTTTTGCATAAATAGAAACTAATTCTCTTCTTGAAGTAAATTCTTAACGCAACTGTATCATGACATTAAGAACATAAAGAAAACTAGCAATATGACTATGTTAATGCATATCGTAATATGTCCAATAAATGTATTTAATATTCGAAGAAATAAATAAATAATAAAAATATACACTCTTAACCCTGTATCGCGTAGTACCTCTAAAAATTCAAGGTACTAATTTAAAATAAAAATAATATTTCGAGTTACACACTAATAGATAATATAAAAATATATACAGCAATGTATTTTTTATAAGATCCATGAACTAGATATGTCACAACTATATGAGATCTGTCCCAAAAGTATCCGATCTCTACATACATCCTTGTCTTTGGGCATCCTCTCTCTATTATGGAAAACAGGCTGCATACTATTGCTAACTGAATAGCTGTTGAATCCTGCCGTTTAGTAAGGTACTCCTCAATGTCTCTCTCCCCCTTCCCCTAAATACTGAATGCTTCCACGAGAGAGAGAGAGAGAGAGAGAGAGAGAGAGAGGAGGGGGGGAGGGATTTCTGCACTGTATTTTCAATGTTAAATTTACATTTTGCGATGTTGATGCATACATTCGCAATGTTGCAATTCAATGTTTCTAAGATGTTGATTTAACATTAGTGTGCTGTTGTATAGGTAATTATACCTTTATTACGTATGAAAATATTTTTGAATGACATACCATCGGCTGTAGTAATTAATAATACATCTAAAGATTTTTTAACAGAAGCAGTATGATTAGAACGTGGATGCCATTGCATATCGGTAGGATAAAAATCACTAGAAAATTCTGTTACAATGGTGGAATGTGCAATTCCACCTTCTAAATGCCAGCATATTAATAAATGATCTTCTCTAGAAAATAAATATAATATATGAATTGATCTTATACTCATGTGAGTATATAAAACTTTACGAAAAAATAAAAGCCAAAGAATTTATTTTATATGATCAATATATAGAATAATTATCAACTTTTTTAATAGCAGTAAAGAGAAGCAATTGATTTCGTCAATTTAACATACACGTTAACTTAAGTTGATAGTTTCTACTTACCCACAAGAATAAATTTCTTCTGTTGAACTCCATGCAACACAAGTGATTAATCTTTTATGTCCATTATCTTCTTGTACAGATATTTTGAATCTCATATTAAATTTTTTGTTGACACTTTTACTAGATTATTTGTATACCTTTACGATATTTAATAGAAGCAAAAAAGTGGAATACTTAACGTATTTTTGTAAAATACGTAATAAAGCACACACAACAATACAAATTTAAATTAATTTAACTTTAAAATCCAAGTAAATGTAAAAACAAATAATATTAATAAGTAATTTGTAACGCTATTTTGTAACTGAGTAAACGTAATTGAGTAACGTTTGTTGGAACAGAAATCATGTGTTATATAAATGGGTATAGATAGATTTTGTTTTCGCTTTAATTTCCATGGTAACCACGAAAGTAATGGCCAATGGGTGCGTTCATCAGAACGCTTAACTGTTGCGCAACGGTTTAAGGTGCGGTCACATGGACTGCGCTCAGTAGAAAAAGCAGCTTTGCAACTATTGCAAAATTGTTTAATACGATTAGTTGTTTCTTTTGCTTTTGGTTCCTTATAGATCTAAACGTATAAACCAATCATATTGAAGAATTTTACAACAGTTCCAAAGCTACTATCGTCATCCTCACTCGAGTTTTGTTTAATAGCGTATTCGATTTACTGACTCGACCCGACTCCGAGTCAATAGTCTGTTCTGTTTAGCTATTTTAATAGCGTATTCGATTTTACTGACTCGACCCGACTCCGAGTCAATAGTCTGTTCTGTTTAGCTGCAAAAGAAGAGCTAAATTGTGTAAGAAATGCAGCTGAAAAGAACAGACTGTTGACTCAGAGTCGGGTCGAGTCAGTAAATCGAATACGCTATAATAGACCGTTCGCGGAGACATAAAACGCTTGAACTCTCAGGAATGATATTAGCCGTAACTCATACAAGGTACTATAGTCCTATAGTGCCTTGTATGAGTTACGGCTAATATCATTCCCTGTATAGGGCTTTGAAACATTACCTCACATTCACTATTTCTTAAATTATTATTATTATTATTATTATTATTATTATTATTATTATGAGGTTAGAAACTCAAAAGTAACACTTCAAAATAGAACACGTATGTCAATTAAGTTTGCATATTGAAAAAAAATTAAAAGTCTTAAAGTCCTATAGCCCTATAAAGCCTTACCCTATCTAATATCATCCCTGAGTTCGGCGTTTTGTGTCTCCATGCACGGTCTACATGAAACAAAAGGAGTACGGATGACGAGATAGGCAAAATCGGTCGAAATGTGCAACTCGATTGTAGGCTGCAGACCTGTGATAATATTAATCACAATAACCAGTATATGTAAATACGAAAAACATCTTCAAGTAATAATAAACAATATTAAGTGAAAATTGACCGATGAAATTAAACACACATTAATGGAAAATGTCATATTTGGTCAAGGTGGTACTTCATGCCTAAAAATATTTCTTATGAATTTACATTTTTTTATTTATTGAAATATTATTATAGTTTACAGTTAGATTTACATATCCGATTTTTATTCACTTTACTTTTCTATATAACTTTATAACATTATTCTTGTTTTTTTTAAATATAAATTGTCTGCATAATAAATGAATACTTACTACTATAATATGTATCTCTTATATTTTATATATTTCTTATAATATTAATATATATGTATTAGTTATGCTGTAGACGATACAGCTAATTTCTTCAAATGTTCCATAAATACTTGTAAGCTAACATCGTCTGTCAGAACAGGAGCACCACTTTCCTAAATGAAACGAACAACATAATTTAATTTTTGGTAAATTATGAAAACAATGTTGAAACTCTGCGCGCGCGCGCGCGTGTGTGTGCGTGTGTAACGTGATACAATTTTTTTATCATCATCTATTTGGTACCATTAAAGATAATATTACGTGGATGATAAAAAAAAATTGAAATTTCCTTAAATACATTTAAATATGTTAAAATGTATTTGACATTCACACATCACAGAAGATTATAACTGTATTTATATAGGCAACCAATGAAGAATCGACAATTTAATTTATCTATGTCTAAAAATTAACTTTTATGCATGAAAATCTCAGTCCTCTGTAGAGTATTGCGCAAGTACGAAATTTGTACTAAATCCATGTTTATGACAAAAATTTTGAATTATTTAATTTTTTGAATTATTTAATTTTTTCACTTTATATATATGTATTCTATATTTGTCACTTATCATTCACATTTTTTCATTTTATTCGATTAAATTTTATTTACGAAAAGTTAACTGCTCTTAAACTTTGTCACCAATTTTAAGTTTCAATTCTCTACTTATAAGATCGTTTATAACAAAATGGCATTTACAGTATTATAAAAAATTGACTTTCACATTTTTAACAAATACGAAGTAAGATTAGTGCGTAAGATTTTTATTTTTCAGACCTTAATAATTTATCTAATTGCTTAAATAAAACGTGAAATCTTGAACGATGCAGAAAAGCCAGATATGTATGTTAAAAAAAAGAAAAGTCCTATAGGCCAATTTTTGTGAAAAATACGCTGTAAAAACCAATGCCGGTAGTGTAATATAACAGAACACAAATGTTCAACGCAGGGTACAGATTGCCGATATACTATCGAGCTAAAGTTTTACAGAAATTATTTTTTTGTGGATTGGAACATTCTAGTGAATGAACCGGAAAGAATTAAAAAATCCGATAAGCAAAGACCATCCTAAGGCATAATTTTTTAATATTAACATCTCTATAATCATATAAATATATATAGAAATACAAAACATTCGACGTACTTATGCATGTGCGCGCACCGTGCAACAATGCTGACATTTCGATATTTATATGAATAAAAAATTAATCGAGATTAAATCGAAAGATTAAAAGAATCTATCATAAAATTTTCAAATTATGTAAGGAACATTCTCTATAAATCTATGTTCAACTAAAACATGTTTATCATATCTGATTATGTACATATAAATAGTTATCCTTATTATGTTTTATCATTTCTGTATATTTTACTGTCAAAATATTAAGTATATATGTATATTTATCTACTTACCGCACCATAAGCATACATATTATTATGTGTTTGACTTGGGTTGACTTTGCTTAATAAAAATCTAGCTTGAGAACCACCTTGCTCCGTGTCAATATATCTCGGCGCAGGAAATCTAACAGCTAATGTATCAGCAGCATCATCAACAGGTGCTGCTAGTAACTGTCGAAAATTTTCGTATTCTGGTAAATCTTGATATTTCAACTGTCGCCACTGTGCAATAGTCTATAAAAATATAAATTTTAAAACATAATAAAAATTTGCTTTGTTAAGTTTTATATGCGTGTGCAAAAAAAATTTTATGGCATGAATTTTTTACAAAATATATAAACTTACAGGGTTGCGACAGAAAATAAATTTTGAAACTCCCTGACTTTTTAAGGTTTTTTCAGACGATAATGAAGAATTTTTCATGTTTATTATCTAATACGTAATCGTACAGTGAATTCGATTGGATGCATTAAGGACGCACTAGTGCACATTAAAGCCATCGTACACAAATTAGCATAAAAATATGTATTTAATATAAATGTAAAAACGAATTAATAAAATGTTCGATACATTTTATTGTGCTTTTAAGTAAAATCCGTAATTTGATTCGAAATACTTGCATTTTATACTTTTAAACAAATTAAATCAGCGTACAACGGCTTTAATATACTTGTCCAAAAATAGTTTATTAACCTACTATGTTCAAAAATAGTTCATCTACTGATATTATAATAAAAATAATTACCATATGAAGCAAATAAACATTGTTATGAATTTATTTTGACATATATATGGTGCATTCTTCTGTCATTCTATCTTCGTTGTTTATTAGATGTAAAACAAGGATAGAATGACACAAATAGCTCCCCGAACGCACTTGTAATATCTCGTTATTGAATTGATACTATTTACTTCG
The DNA here is from genome assembly GCF_001594075.2 of Trachymyrmex cornetzi. Lineage (NCBI taxonomy): Eukaryota > Metazoa > Arthropoda > Insecta > Hymenoptera > Formicidae > Trachymyrmex > Trachymyrmex cornetzi. Next base: position 1,163,442 of record NW_017299641.1, read on the forward strand.
TGATATATTTCGATATTAGTTATGCATACGTAATGTACAAATAAATTCCATATATAGAAGAAAAATTTCTTAATATAAATATTACTGTATGATAATCTCGAAGTTGTGCTGATAGGGCCCTCGTGGAGCATTTTTACCACTTGTCATATTATTATGTCTGAAGCGCACGAAATGTCAACTCCGTGACTAGTAAACTTTAATTGTTAATAATTTAAAAACCGTTATAGCTTCGATATTTTCGTATTAGGATTTTCATCTTAGAGAATGTTTCAAAAGAATCCGCTCTTAAAAAGACTTGCGATGATTGTGGGATACTCTATATTTTCTCGCTTTTGACATCTGAGATACTATTAGTGAACAAGGGTCTTAATTTACTAATTTATTCTATTTACCTCTCCATGAAATATAAGTATTTGAAAAAATGTATCCATCAACAGAATTCTATCAGGTTGAATAGAAGATGTATCTAACAATACAGCCTCTGGAGGGCCATTAAATCCATAACTATACAAAACTGGTTGGATCATAACTAAAGAATCGGCTACATTTTCACGCATAAGCATATGTCTGAAAAATATCAAAAAATATATGTAAATACATTCTGACAATCTAATGATTAAACTCTTGGATAGAGGAGAAATGGACTAAAACGAGTAAAAAAAGTCCTCTATCATTTTGTAATTTTTGCAAAGTTAACGTACTCACTTATTCAGCGATCTTTAGAAATTAATATCTCGTCAATCATTGTGAAAATTGCAAAACGATAGAGGACTTTCCTACTCAGTTTAGTCCATTCTGCCTCTATACAAGAGTTTGATTATTAGCCATGTATCATCATAAATGTACATAAACGTATGCGTTCTTACAACTTGATTATCTTAGAAAGTATTGGTTTATTAGAAAAATGTTTCACAGACGAAAGTTGTAGAGTTTAAAAACATCTATTTACTGATCTTGTCAGTTTGACCTTGGATGGCATGGCCAAGGTTAGGTCAAGATTACATTAATTTTTTTTAAAATAAAAACCCCCACATTTTTCATTGTATATTCTTATAGCTCATCTCGAGAGCTTTTCGAAACATTCTATAACGAAAACATTTTTCATTACGTACTTTTTTAGTTATAAGACTTGAAATTTATAGTACCGTCAGCATTAGCATTATCCAAAGTGTTCGATTAATGGTTAAAATCTTTTAAATGTTGTTCACGATCATGATCTTGATATCATACATTAAGATCAAGGCCTTTAGAGGTTTTTTCTTATTTTCATTTTTAGTGTAAGAATGAAAAGGAGAGAAATACAACCTTATACATATACGCGTATGCATGTAAGTATACGTATACGTAGACATGTGTGGGTCAATGCAGAAATCAAAGATTTGAACCGAAATTACATTTTGGAATGAAATTTCGGATCAGTTATAGTTATGGTGCGAGGCTACCTTACTTTCAGTTCCAGTTCTTTTAGCAATAACAATGACCGTTACAAGTATATAATTACCGTAAACCAAAAGGAACAAAAAGGATTTATTCAAAAGATACTCCAATTATTTATTTTTACTACAATAATTAATATTCATATATTATAAATATAAACTATAACTTTAAGTAAAAAATAAAAATCCAAATAGTAACCATTACATTAAAAAAAAACTGGAATCAAAAGTTGGATTTAGTCTCAGATTACTCAGGTCAAAATTTTTTGTCCGAGTCTTTGATAGAAATCTAAACTTATCAATAAATTTTAAGTATCATATGCATAAAAAATAAGAAACCATATACATTTCATAAAAATAAAAAATATTCTTACCTATAAAAGCTGGTTTCGTCTGGTGAATTATTGAATACTTGTAAAAATTGGGATCTCCGCAAATGATACATAAATTGTGGATACATAGAAAAATTTTGTGCTAATCTAAAGCTATTTGGATCATCTTTTGCATATTCTCCAAACTTCTGACACTGCAAAAATAAATGTTTTATTTCTTAAAAAATATAAAGAATATATAATTACAAAATTATATGCCATTTAAGAACATTATACTTGTAATTTTTCGCAATTTTATAAACAGAAACTACTAACAAGTCTAATCAGCATTCGATCGACCCATCTTAAAACATCTGGACCATCATCACTTTCTGCTCTGAATACGGCTAAACGCGACATGAGAACAGCTGCTGCTTCTTGATCAAATCCAGCACTTATATGATGCAATGATGATGATGCATCTGCCCAACTGTAATTCAAAATATATTCTAGAAATACTAAAAATCTATAAATAATCATGTAATATACATGGTGTGATAATTAAGTTCTTGGACTGAGGCCATAAAAGCAGAAAAAAGAATCGAAAGTGTTAATACCATCGTCTAATACATATATAGTCCCTTCTAGCTTTCAACCAACGTTTACATCGCTTTTACGACTGAATATACGAGAAAATACTTCTTTCCGAATCGCTTTTAGTTCTCTCATCATAATGTACTGGATCGATGACACATCCATTTCCTTAAACTCAATCCAACGCGATGAACTCGAGCGATCAATGTTCTTGATTACTCAAGTTTATTGCATTAAGATTGAGCTTAAGAAAAAAAGATCCTGGTTTCTTCTGCAAGACGTTTTAGCGCATTTTTTGATCGTTATCTCAGAGAAATGAGAGATCTCCATGTTAGCCCTTTTGTCCTACTCATCTGATGTAGCAACTAACTTTTTTTTACTTCCTAAATTAAGGCTCCTGATTAGTCGCTGCGGCCATATTGAATCGTGACATTACGAACGAGAAATGGCACATTGATTTTTCTTGCAAAAAAAGACTCGTGAAATGGAAATAAGCTACGCGTGCGTATTACATAAAAGCTAATAAATGAACTTTACCTTTTTTGATTATTTACTGATTGTCAGGGGAGATAAGGATAGTTTCAGCACATTTTTACGAGTATTTTAAAGCGATCTCATTATTTCGTTTCGTCCAAATTTTCTTTATTTACAAATGGCATGCAAGAAAAATCAACGTGTTACTTCTCGCTTATGATGTCGCGATTCAATATGGCTGAGATGACTACTTAAGAACATTAACAATTACAATGAAAGGAACAAGGATTTAAAGATGTATCATCGATCTAACAGATTGTGACAAGAAAATTGAAAACGATTTGGGAAGAAGAGTTTTTTTAGGCATTTTTCGGGCATGTTTTTACATTGCTTTAGTCTGGGAACTAATTGTCACTACGTGTATATTGAAAAATAGAAAAAAATACTTACTTCCTTGCAACAGTAGTAACTCTAATTCTTCTTTGCCCACTGCTATGTTGATACTGAGTAATAAATTGCATACATCCTCTTCCACCTTGCGGAATCGGAGCTGTATGTTGATTTACAACTTCAAAGAATAATGCTGTTGTTGTAGATGGTGTTAACGAACAAAATTTCCATTGACAAGTACCACCTAAACCAACTTCTTGCTCTCCAACACTAGATCCTTTCACTCCTAATGATACACAAGGTCCAATTGCTCCAGAAACTTTAATTTCCCGAGATGTTTTTACTTCTAAAGTGGCATTGAATGCCATTTTCAGGTATTTACCATCTTTAGCAAATACTCGTTGAAAAGTTTGTTTAAATAAAGAAGAATTAAATGAATCTCCCATTACCATGTGACCACCAGTAGAATTACAACATTGACGCATTTCTAACAAACCAGTTTGATCAAGGGCACAAGAATAAAGATCTATTATATGGCCATTAGTTGCAGCGCGTGATGCAAGTGCATCGTAATGCTTAGTTGCCTTTTTCATATGCTTAGCGTTATCTTTTTGTATATCATGGTGTGATCTAATCGGTTGTCGCAAATCATCAGTTACTACTTGGCCAGGTCCTTGAGAACATGGTCCGCCAACAAATAACATAATCCTGAAACAGATTATATTTGATAGAATTAACTGTATATAATATTAATGATATAAATATAGCCAATATATAGGGTGAATCAGAGTCATTGAACCAGCTTTTTACCCTATGAGAAAATTATCGACTTTATACCTAATTGGATTATAACGTGTGCAGTCGATAATTTTAAAAAGCTGGTTCAATGACTCTGATTCACCCTGTATTTATTATAATGTATAAATACCTAGCACCAGTATTTGCATAACTGGCTTCTAAAAGACCTGTGGCAACTGCCAATGCCACGCCTGTAGATCGTAATGAACGTTTTCCTGGTCCAACAGGCCAAGGATCACGTTGTAACTCTCCCAAAAGATCTGTTAAACTCATGTCGCATTTGTGTACCGGTTGTAAAAAACGATTAGCAGGTGGTAATGGTTGTACACCAGATCCTCTTGGCTGATTTGGATTTTGTCCTGGAATTGGTCTACCAATACCTATCAAAATACAAAATAAATTATATATAATTAAAATACGACAACTCTCTTAGAACAAATAATTTAAAGCTTAGCTATTACCTAACATATCTTGAACTTGTTTTGGTTGAAGATCCTTTGTGCCACGAAATACATAACTTTTACTGCAACCGTCACATCCCAATTCGTGAACTTGAACCATTTTACCAAATGTAATAAGACCAATGAGGGCATTAGATGGAAGTAAAGATAATGACATTTGTAATGAATCTTTAAGTGCTCCTAATTCTTCATCATCCAGGCAAGTATCCACAACAAGTAGAAATATAGGTGGTAAACATTGGGCACGCTAAACATAATATTATATGTATGTACAAGATATGGCAAAATTTAATTTAAAACGTAATTCCAGTTTGACAAACATAGATACTAAATTATGTACATAAAAATTGAAGTCAAATCAATCATGGTAGTGTCGCTGCGCGTGTCTTAGCGTCGAGACATTACCAGTGTCTCCAGATACTCTCAGTAGGAGACAAAACTACAAACCATACAACCATAAATACATATGTTCAATATCCAATATATTTTTCATAGCATCTACATTTTCCTTCTAGTTTTGGAAATCTGTTATAAAAGATTATCTTTTAGCTGTCATGATGTTAATAATTCAGTTTTACACTACAAAATTGATTATAGTTTTATGTACATAATTATAAAATTATATTATTTCATATATATATATATATAATCAATTCTATAATAATTAATTTCCTTACAAATAGAGGATGTCCGGCCGTATAAGCGGCCATCTCTTTTTATCTAGTAAACTAAAGCCGGCGACACACGATACTTTTTTTCCTGCTGAATTACTAGTCAGATTTACATTTTGCTACTGTATTGGCTGGAGTGCTGTCACTTTCAGCTAGAAATCCAGTAAGGAAAAAAGCATCTCTCCTGTGTGACCAGTTTAACAGAGATAGACCTAATAAATATAATATTAAATTAAATGGTTTTAATTAAACTCTATTATAAGCACAGTGATTACTTTAAAAATTTATTCTTATTAGAGATCGGAGAGATATGCATAATTTTTGTATATTTTTTGCATATTTTTGCATATTTTTTAGTGATTACTGTGCTTACAATAGCGTTAGAACCGTTTAATTCAATACTATATTTATCAGGTCTAATATCTCCGATAGTTTATGAGACAAAAAGGACTAACACTTACGGAGAAATCCTATATAATACTCCTTTTAAATTATTTCGAATTATTAAATGAAATCATCATCTCAGTCCTATTGCTTGTGGCCGAGCGTGATGACTTCTCTCATATACCTGTGGCGCATGCTAATTGTACACAGTCATATGGGACCTACTGTTTAATGTCGATTCCGAACGACGATTTTTGTTAGAGAAGTTCTCTTGGCAAAGATACTCTCGGTGGTTTGCCATTGCCTGCCGAGAGGAGCTACGAGCGTTCGAAAAATTTTTCGATTCTGCCCGGGATCTCTGGCATAGCAGTCTCGTGCGCTGCCGTTACACCACGCTCGCACTCAAACGAAATTAAAAATAAAATATGTATTGACAAAAATATATATATAATTTAGGAAAGTAACACACACACACCCACACACACACACACACACACACACACACACACATACACATACTATGAACCAAATAATAATTAAATTAATTTTTACAGCAAAAGTAAATAAATATTCTTCGTTATATCTTTTATTTCTTACAAATAAAACTAACAAAAACTTTTGTCTCTATCTTATTTATAATTTATTACCTACCATTATTGTATACTCAATTGTTGAAAACATTGGGATGAGTTCTGCAGGCTGGTGTTGTTCTGAAATTGCAGCATACTGTGGTGGAAACTAAAAAATACAAAGATATATAAGTATATAATGGTGGTTCAACAATGAGTTGGTAATCGGTAATCAGAAGTCTTAACCAGTATCTTATGCCTATTCAACAAGAGTCGTAAGCCGTAAGAAATTTGCTAATCACAGTTGAATATGAAATAATCGACTATTACTGGTTACATTATTATGTAGAACAGGTTTTAACCTTAGTCATATGTACAAGTTGACTATTGGCCAACATCACTGATTAAGACTTAGGGCCACTTAGGAATTTTATCGACTCATTATGGAACCTACGTGATTAGCAAATCTTAGACTAGTTATATGGAAAACTAGGTCTCAATGAGGTAAATTAATTTTCACATATAATACAGTTTATAATGTAGTAAACAAAAGATATCATAGACACAACGTTTAATAATATAGAGTTCTTGAGCTATAATGTATCAATAGTGTAAAACATGTGCCCACAGAGTATCTTTGATACACCATAGCTCAAGAACTATCTATCTATTGGCTGCATTCAGCAGAGAAAGCAGTTTTGCAACTGTTGTAAAATTCTCCAATATAATTAGTCTTTGCTTTCCTTATGGATCTAAATGTATAAACTATATTGAAGAATTTTACAACAGTTGCTTTCTCTGCTGAACGTAGCCATTATTTGAACCATATCCCAAGTAATACAACAAGTCACAATAACATCAAAATGACGTGAAAACGACATCATTTTGATGTCATTTTGACATTATCGTGACTTAGTTGTGTTACTTGGGTATGTATATAGAGTGTTCCGAAATTCGCGAATCAGAGTACCACAGTAAGAAAGTTTCCAAAGAATTAAATAAAAAAGTCATTTGTGAATTTTTAATTTAAGCAACAATTTGTGAAATAATAAGTACGGCTCATTACGGACTATGTTTAGACGGACGACATTTAAATGCTGAAGTATGCGCTTTCTAATACTACCGCATGTACGATTTATGGACAGAAGATCGTCTAAAGCAACATTTGGCCATATTTAACCCACATAAATCTCAAAAATTACTTGAAATAAAAATAACGTCTTCATAAATAACTTCTTTACTTAATTTTTTAATTAAGGAAAACTTCCTTCCTAAGATATTCTGATTCGTAAATTTTGGGACATGGTTATAACATTTTTTTGTTCATTATATTATAAACTACAACATATGTAAAAGTCAACTTGTCTCACCAGATTCAATTTGCCATATATAATTAGTGCAGAATTCTTTTACAAATTAAATTTTTGATATTACTAATACTATATTTTGTCAAGGAAAAAATTAAATATCTATCTCGTTAAACTAATAGATTTTAATAAAAATGTTCAATTATTATTACAACACTATAAGCTACTATTTTAATAGCAGAGTCTTTAACATGACAGTAGAAATTGAGCAGAATCCATATACGTAAATGTTTATTTTATTCTATTTCTGTATCACACAAATGTCAAACTTTTGAGGTATTTACAAGTATGATCCTACAGTATGATTTCTACAGATTCCTTGCTGTCATATTCTGTTGAGAAAATTTGTTATATTTCTGTCAATACTCTACTTTGTATATTACAAATTCTGACCAAATGTACAGCCTTTTTATTAACAAAATGTATAGCAGATACTGTAGAGAATCTCTTTATAGATTTGCTGTCTGAATATATTTTCTAATTAAGCAGTTAATACACATTATTAAACTTTACTTATTGATATGGTTTAATATATAGTTGAAAACAATATAGCCCACGTTAAAAGTAAAACAAGTTTCTTTTCTTACAGGATTTCTCTGAAAGCAAAAATTGCAGACCCATAGCTTTGCACGATAATCCACTTGACACAATGGATTCAAAATAGCTCTGCAAGTAGATCTTGTACATAAAACTGGATCATATTGAATTGCAGGAAGATTTGGTCGTTCTTTAATTGGTTGGTATAAAGTACCCAACGGAACAACCAGTCTGGTAGCATCAATACGTGATGAGGGCCACACATTCCATGTGAATCGCACTCCGTCGCGATCTTCGTTTTGTTGAATAAAATCTTCATATGTCGTCATAATACTGTAATATACAACAGTTTATCTTTTAGTACAAATTATTTATTTCATCTTTTAAGATTAATTTCTTTTTTTCTATATAATTGTCTACTTTCTAATATAGAAATATAAAATAATGAAGTTTGGGAAATAAATAGTGAAAAGTCAAGTTTAGTTACAGACTTATATAAATACTTACGATTATCTCTGCATACGAAAAATATAAATTAGTTACAACTAGTATATTCACTAATACAGCTCCCTTAAAATACTGCTAACAAGAGATTACATAGATTTTTATTAAAAAATAATATTTCTCTCTCGCACACTACAGCCACGTCACTTGGAACTCTTGGAAGATTAAACGCATGCGCACTACGTCTTCCGCGTGTACAAACCACAGATGTCTATACTACACCTAGATAGCTAAAGGGCTAAAGGTGCAGACACATGCATGGTATAAGGATAAGGGTATGCTCACGCGCATGCGACCAATCAAAATTGTCGAAGTGTGACGTCACACAACAAGCGGTAAATTTAAAACTGCTGT
>NW_017299641.1:1173009-1183917 GCF_001594075.2 Trachymyrmex cornetzi
GAGAAGAATCGACTGTGATTGGTGGACGATACTGGCAGTGGTGTAAAAAATATTTTTACACCACTGCACTTATCGTCTCGCTGATTGGTTGCTGCTTCTGCTGCCTAACGCTTGACTGCTCCATGTGTCTGCACTTTAAAGCCAATAAGCTAATAGGCCTGTTCTTTTTGGCTGAACTGTTGCAAAAATTCAGCCAAAAAGAACAGACCTAATGGCATATACAAAAACGTTTATGGTGCATTCACACGCAAGCATCAAGTTCCAAGCAGCGGAAGCAGCAACCAATCAACGATTTTTACAGCGGTGTGAAAAATTTTTTTCACACTATTGTAAAAATCGTTGATTGATGATATGACAAAGAATGGCTGCGTTCAGCAGAGAAAGCAGCTTTGCAACTGTTGTAAAATTCTTCAATATGATTGGTCTTGCCCTTAGTTCCTCATTGGATCTAAATGTATAAACCAATCATATTCAAGAATTTTACAACAGTTGCAAAGCTGCGTTCTTTGCTGAACAGTTTTGCAATCGTTTAGTGATTCTTCGCTGAGATAGGCCTATACCTTTAAATCTAAAAGTATAAAGCGGGGAGCACAGACTCTTGCATTACGCATAACACGTATTGCATAAGAATATGTACCAATCGAAGTTCTCCGTTTCTTTCTCTTCCATGTAATAGAGAACTCTGGTTGGTTCAATTTCTTATGCCTCATGTGTTATGCGTTATGCAAGAGTCTGTGCTCCTCGCTTAATACAGAAACTGTGTATTCCGTAGTGCATGGTTTCTCAATGGCTGTATTCAGCGTACTCAACTTGAGTGAGCACTCGCTGCTATTGATGTATTCTTCCAGATATAAAATGCTGATTGCAGGATGATCTAAAAGAATATACCAATAACAGCGGGCGCTCACTTAACGGTTGAGTCCGCTGAAAACAGCCATTGGTTAATATTTTTATTCATTGTTCCCTCATTCGTTAGGTGCATTCGGTACTACAACCGTTCACTGAGGACTCAGTGAGCTCTTGGATCTGATTGGCATATTCCGTTAGATCTAAAAATATAGACCAAACAGATACAAGAGCTCACTGAGCGCTCAGTGAGCGGTCGTAGTACCCAGTAGTGAATACACCCGTTGTTCCTTTGATTGTGCGGAGGACCTAAATCTACAGCTCTACCTTGCCGTAGTGTATTAACTTGTGTCATTTTCCTGTTGACGATTCCATTATTCCACTATTCCAGTCTGTTCCAGCCGGTGCACTGTCAGCAGTGTCAGGACGAACTAGTATGAACGTTCCACAAATAATCTAGCTTAGTTGGAGCGGTTTGATTTTTTTCATGATGCGCGTTATAATTAGTGCGATGGCAATAATTTTTATCGATCGTCAGGAATATTGGTAAAACGAAGTGGAAAGCGGAAAACGGAATCAGTTCTTGCGCGAAGAATGCGTTTAGTGTGCAATATGCTCTGAACGTACAGTGAAATAATAAAGGAATCACAATTTCGTATTCATCGATATTTTAGTTCCCATCTCAGAATGGTTTTGAGTCGCAACGATAAAAGAAAAAGGAAGGAGGGAGATCTGGTGGACCTCATGGAACCACTTTCGGAATCTCCGAAAAGGTAACTCACTTTTCCATTACCATGTAATGTTTTTAATGATAATAACTTCTCAAATTGTAAACAAAGTATGTTTCAAGAAGTATATAATAATACATGGGTTTAATCATTCTGTGTGTTTGTAATAATTTTTTAAAGGTTTGCCATTATATATTAAGTCAACATAATTATTCCAACAGGACCAAAGTTCATGCACAAAGAAAATTTGCACAAGGTGCGATCACAGTGTTTAATACATCACCTACACCTATTAAGGACAAAGAGAAAGCTAAACCTGCTGCAATCACAGAATTAATAACTCACAAACGACCAAATACGGAGGATTTTTTAACATTTTTATGCTTCAGAGGTTAATCATTTATGAATAATATCGATATTTTTATTTAAATCAATAATTCTTAGCCAAAAAGTTGTGACATATTCTAAATCAGACCTGTCCAATTTGAGCTTCAGAGCCAAAACGCAAAGCCATCGACGCAAAAAAAATTCAATGTAGGTCAGATTTCAAGGACACTGTAGTGCTGATAAACGTCAATCGGATATATATCAACACTCCACAGTCCCCAAAATTTTACTCACACTGAATTTTTTCGTGTCAATGGCTTTGCGTTTTGGCTCCAGAGCTCAAATAGGACAGTTCTGATCTAAATAATGAGACAAGATGCTAAATTTTAAGAGATGCAAAGGGATGAATTTCTCTCTCTCTCTCTCTCTCTCCCTCTCCCTATTTAACATGTACTTTAGATGACAAATTCTTTTTTTCAAATTTAGGAACATCTATTTTGCCACCTAATTTAAATTTTTTCAATACTGGCAACAAAAAAGAGAAACAAGGATCTAAGCCAACTAAAACTTTTATAGAGAAGACATTGTCCTCTACTAGTACTTTCATAGAAATTCAGAAGCATGAAAATACATGCCAAAAAAATATGACGAAAGTAAAGCCTATTGTTTCGAATAAAAAAAAAGTGACTAGTGCATTGCACAAAAGTATTACCAAACTTAAGACGACTACATCTACGGTTCAAGCACTTAAAAAGAAATATCAGGAACAACGCCTTGCTAAGCAAAGAATCAAAAATAAATTTAAAGCTACTTGTGTTATGAAGACAAGATCATGTACAGAGAGATCTATGTTGAAGGCTGGTCTTAAGTTGGCACCGCGAAAATTTTTACCTAAAATCAAGACAAAGAGGCATGGCCTAAGAAGTAGTGTACTGCCAGAGAAAACCAGTAAACCTCTATCAAAAGCAAAAGTTACGTTACCCAAACCAAAGAAGAAAGTCAATCTAAAATCGAAAAATAGTGATACTTCGAATATAGATGCGTCATCCGAAGAAGACAATGACGTCGATAACAATCAAGGGGAAGAATTACATATGGAGAAATCAACATCGCAGATAAAGCGAAACATACAAAGAGGCATCCAAAAAAAGATTTGCACTAGAAGTAAGTCAGAGATGAGGAGAGTTACAAGATCGTCCAGTGGCATAGTCTCTTCACAAAATCTTTCCAGAAGGCCTACCAGAAAAACAAAGGAAGCAGCTGCTGTATATATGGAAATTCTTGGGAGAAAACTAGTGAGTCCGGATTTAGAAAATGACGATAACGTTTCATTTGAGAGCTTTCCCGAGCTGCCAAATGCTCGTAGAATAACGCAAACGGAGAATGAGCTTAAAGCCAAAGTGAAACAAAATAGTATCAAGACTATTATTAAGACCAAGGATTCTAAAGTTAGTTCCTACAATAGTAACACAAATAAGCGATTGGATAAAAGCAAAAATAATAAACTGATTTTAAAGAGCAAACGTCTGATGAGGGTACAGAAATATTGTGAAGAGGATAGCGATGAAGAATCTGAAAGCTCAATAGAAACGAACAATTCGAGACCTATTACCAGACAGAGTCTTGGAAAGATTGATAAACCAAGCAGGAGCCTTAGATCATCCTCCAAAAACACAACTATACAAACAACTATACAAAGTAACGTAAATAGCAAACCCAAGACTCAAATTCAAAATTGTGTGAAATCAGTTAGGGAAAAATTTGTGATAAAACGTAAACGCGAGAAAAATGTATGTAAAACGTCGTTGGATAAGATTAAGCAGAAGAGCCTTAAAAGTAATCAAAACGAGAAGGGGGAATCAGAAGAGGAGACGTTAGGAATGCTGCTCAATAAAATAAAGAAGAAAAAAGACGAGGAGGAAGAGGAAGGGCAAATCCCTGACAATGTCAACAATCTGAAAGATAAAAAGGCAGTTTGCAGCGACGTACAAAAAACAGTCGATCTGTCGAAGGTATCAGACGATGAGGAATCTTTTCGAGGGTTTACTAAGAAGGCGATATCAAAAGTTTTGAATTCATGTCAGACGCATGCCAATGTTAATTTACTAGTCACAGAGTCCGATAAAAAGTTGAATTTACCCAAAACATTGGAAGTATCGCAAACGGCGCAAATAGCGAATCAAAGCGCCATTTTACGGAAAAATAAAGTAGAAACATCATCGATCAAAGACGATTCCTCGGTTGCAAATCCGCTGAACGGTGAATGCGATTTGTCTGTGCCGGAAAAATCTGTATTGGATTTGTCCGTCAAAACCCAAAGCTTATCGTTGCCATCTGTAGAACAAACGAGCAAAAAATGTAATCGCGAAAATGAGGTTTCTTCCTCAAACCTTATGCCACTGTCTACTCTGCACACAAGAAAAGAACGAGTGAATATGTCGACCGAACAGATAGAAAAGTGGTTGAACGAAAGTTCGTTTGCCAAAGAAGAGAGCAAGCTTGAAATGGAAAACGTTTCCAGTTTTAGGTACGATTCTGCAGAAAAGTTAAAGGCGGATGTCTCGCATCTGTCTATTTCGACGAAAATCCAGCATTTGGTACGCCCCGTCAACGTTACACTTTCGAAATTATCGGATAAGACGAATTTGAAGGATCGTATAGGGATACACAGCAAAAATGTGATACCGGTAACATCCGATACCGGTAATATCCGTAATACCGGAGTGAAGCAACAAAATGCGACAAATGTTGACAAAAATAAGAGCACTATCGAAACGAAAGAGATTGTCAAGAATAAAACTGGAAAAACGAACAAAGATACGTCTTTTGCTGAAGATATTAACGACACTGTGTCTAAAACGGATCAGAACTCCGTGGTGGATGATGCTGTAGAGAAGAAATCGCCGACGGAGAAGAAAATATTTCAACCGCGGAAACCTTTTTTGCCCAAGGTTAAGGAACGTAAAACTGTAATACCGAATGCGAACGCATTTTCGCCAGAGAACGAGAGCAGCGTTTACGCGTTTGAAAGTGACGCCGAAGTTCCCGTTAGCACACCCTTCCGAAGAAAGGTCAGAGATAATGCAAAACATTCGACTGCGGTAACACCATCACCTACAGAGACCATAATATCTGAGTCCAAAGTAATCGCTAACAAATCCAGTTTGAAGGATTCTGAACCATTGGATAGAGAGGAAAAATTGTCGAACGATTCCGTAACGACCGTAAAGAAAGAACAAGAGTCGCAAGAACCGAAGAACGTAGCAAATACAGATACAGGCGTGAGCAAGTTTGAATTACCCAACAATTTTGCAAACTTGACCACTGTCCAAGTGCTACCACTCGACAAACTCACGACAAGTTGGAGCAACGTAAATTGCAGTGCTTCCATAGCGGTCCAGGTGAATCTCGACGAGACCACGCAGGAACACGAAAACAATACGAGTCAACAGAAAAGTACCGAGATATCTACTCAAACCGAAATGAGTAACGAGAATGACGACGACAACGATGGACATCTATTTTATATTCCGTTACAGGCTGTTACGAGAGGCGGCCCAAATCTGGTGCAAGGTCAACAGCTAATACAGGGCGTGGCTGTTAAACTCGGTACGGAAGGACCGACCGGCCCTAATCAAAGAGTGCTCCTTCGAGCTAAGTTGGTCACTAAGCCACCGTTATCAGTGGCACGTTGTCCACCGATAGGAACGGTACAACCGACAACGCGTACTCCGCCTAATCCTGCAACAACGACAGTGGAACAGCAAATACCATCAACGTCAATGACCGCAACTGTATCAACCACGATAGCAAGTATGTCGAACATGGGGATGCAATCAACGTCATTGGTGAAAAATGAAATGCCAGTGCCAAGTCTGATTCGTCAAAATGCCAGTACGATCATAAATAGCAATTCAGCTGAGAAACACACAAAATCACCTAAGTCTAGGGAAAGAAAAGCTTCTATAGATTCGACTAAAAGCGGGAAGAGGTAATATTGAACATTATATTTTCGAAATAACATAAATAATATAAGTGTGAAATTATGCATCTTGTTATACACTTTTATCACGTTTGATAAAAATCTTTTAGGACACAAATGAAATGCAAACAAAAGGGATCGGAACTGTGCTCTTCAAGCAATAGTACGACGTTTCTAGGCGCGAAAATCGCGAATGATGAAGCTCGCGTGGTCGAGGCGCCAACGTTTCATCCGACAGAGAAAGATTTCCAGGATCCATTGGAGTACATAGATAAGATAAGGCCAATCGCTGAAAAATTTGGAATATGTAGAGTGGTACCTCCACCAAATTTCAAGGTAAATATCGCAGAGAGAAAGTTCTACTAGATAAGTTATATATATATATATATAAAACATACCTATTATATATACTGAATATATGTTATTTTAATTACATCTTACAATTTTCTCTTTTTTTTTAATTTTTAGCCAGAATGCAAGGTGTCTGATGATATGAGATTCACCGCTTATAATCAATATGTACATCGCATGCTACACAGATGGGGTCCTAATGTAAAAGAAATGATGGCTATCAAGAAATATTTAGCTACTCAGAGTATTACTTTGACTCAACCACCATGGGTAAAATTATTTGTGTATATATATATATATAATTTGTATGTGTGTGTGTATTTACATATATTATTATTTTTAATAGATATTGTATAATTGAGAAAATGTGAAGATCAACGCTTACCAATAATTAACTTTTTCAGATTGGTGGAATGGAGGTAGATTTACCTCACTTATATCAAACAGTTCAAAGCTTGGGTGGATTGAAAGAAGTAATTGAGAAAAAAAAGTGGCAAAAAAATATATTATTAATATTTTTAATAGATATTGTATAATTGAGAAAATGTGAAGATCAACGCTTACCAATAATTAACTTTTTCAGATTGGTGGAATGGAGGTAGATTTACCTCACTTATATCAAACAGTTCAAAGCTTGGGTGGATTGAAAGAAGTAATTGAGAAAAAAAAGTGGCAAAAAGTAGCAGATGGTATGAAAATTCCAAAATCAGCACAGGATCGTGTTACTAAACTAGATGACATTTATTGTAAATATTTATTGCCATATGATACATTATCCCCAGGTATATTTTATATAATAAATAAGTTTTACAAAGATATCGAAAAATTTATGCTCTGAATTATTTATAATTAAAAATAATTTGTTTAGAGGAACGTGGAAAGTTGTTTGACGAAGTTGAAACTGAATGGACAAGAAAAGAAAGCAAAGCCTTGCAAAGGCAAGAAGTGTCATTCAATGATAACGATGAGGAAGAGGATGAAGATAGTTCTGACGAAATTGAAGAATGTATCGTAAAAGTACGACAAGACACATTAGTTGATTATTATTTTTATTTTTATTATAAGATGTAGAAATATATATATATTTTTATGTGCAACTTTAAAATTTAATTCGAAAGAATTTAATCTTTTATTTGAAACAAGTTTGAAATCTATTAAAAAATCAAATTTTCAAATATTTTATAAAAAATTTCCATCAAAAATTTAAAAAATGTATTGGAACTTCCAAGCCTCATAACTTGAAAAGTTCTTAATAAAAAACAATTTTATTAGAGTGTTTTAAAAAGCTTTGGAAGTAAGCTATGTAATAAAAAATGTAATGAAAAATGGAGAATTCTATTTATAAAATTCAAAATTAATTTTACCTGACCTTATAACGACGCCATTCAAGGTCAAAGTGGTACTTACTTTTTATATTTCCCTTCGGAACAAAACCAACTTTTGTTTGAAATATTTTTCCTCCATATTTTTCGAGATATTTGCCTAGCAGATTAAAATGAATCACTCTGTATATACATATATATATTTTTACGTATAAATATATCTACATTTGTGTTATATCAAAGGGAAGAAACATGCCATTGAACGCTTTTTACCGAATTGCCCGTAATACTCAACGTATGTGGTTCGGTGAAAACCAACGAGGAAATGAAACCGAGGGTGCTTCCGCCAACGAGGTAGAGAGTGCATTTTGGAAACATGTTGCCGAGAGAAAACGTCATGTCTGCGTACATGCAGCAAGCATTGATTCGAGCGGTCGTGGATTTGGATTTTCTGTTGCAAAAAACAGTCCATTTGCTAGACATCCTTGGAATCTTAAAGTTCTCACTAACAATCCTGGATCAGTATTAAGAGCTTTGGGTCCACTAATGGGTATGCAACTTTCATATATATATATATATGCACACAATATATATCATGATCAAGATATTACAATTATTATAATTATTTGTATGAATGGAGGAAATAAATAACAAACGACAGTTCAACAATCCTCATTTTTTAAACCTTATTTTATGCTTTTTTCAATAAAGGTGTATATAACATTTTTATACAAACAATGTCGGTGTTTCTAGGTGTGACCGTACCAACATTGCATGTGGGTATGTTATTTAGCGCTTGTTGTTGGTATCGTGATCCGCATGGTCTACCATGGATAGAGTATCTACACACAGGTGCCAAAAAAATTTGGTATGGAATACCTGATGAGCATAATAATAATTTCCGAAAAGCGCTCTCGAAAATGGTACCACAATATTGCAAAAATAAGACTATATGGTTACCTTCTGATACTGCTATGGTTCCGCCAGAATTATTAGTAAGCAACGATGTACCATTATGTCAAACTGTGCAAGAGCCGGGACAATTTATAATAGTATTTCCGAAAGCGTTCACATCAAGTATATGTACTGGTTATGTTGTATCTGAAAGCGTATATTTCGCACAACCATCCTGGTTAGAAACTGCAGAACAAGTATTTAAGGTATATGTAACATAAAATTTTTCGTATGAGATTTTTAGCCATTTAATTTTAATTACAATTTTATTATTATTATTTGTATATAAATATATATTGTTTGTATATATATGTATATATTTTTTTCAGGATATACAAGATAGTTGCGAACCTTCTATCTTTTCATTTGAGAGATTGTTATTTAATATTATTAATGATACTAGATCACACATAGATATATTGAAACAGGTAGGAATAAATTTATGCTGTAATTATTAGATTAATATTAAAGATTAAAATGTGAAGAGTCATATATTGTCACATAAACTTTTAAGTTACTTAGCACTACATTATAATTTTATATCTTTAGATATTGCCGAGTGTAATAAAGATTTGTGAAAAAGAATTAAATTATCGTAAACAGCTGGAAAGTGTAGGTCTTATCAATAGAGAAAGATTGCCTTTACCAGTTAGTGGAAAAGGAAAGAAAGGGAAAAAGGTGAAAGATGATGATAGCGACTTTGAATGTGAGACATGTAGAGCTAATTTGTTTGTCTCTTTGGTAAATAATTCGCAAGATGACAGCGTTTATTGTTTGCCGCATGCCTTGCACTTAATTAGTTGTAAGAAGCAGGTTTTGAAACATTGTACTCTCATGTACACGTATGATGAAGTAAGTACAACTTGTTCTAACCAATTAATTAGTACGTCATATATACACTATACACAAAGTATAAACTAAGATTATCTTAATTTATGTTTATTAGGACGAATTAGACGAGTTGATTCACAAACTGGAAAACAGAATTGAAGCCAAATCTAAAAAAACTAATCAAATAAAACAAAATAAGTAAGAAAAATAAATCTGTTATTTTATTTATAAAAGATAAAAGTGATCGTTATTTATTAACCAATATTAGAATAAGCATTGCATAACTAGCAAATATGATCGCATTGTGTCTTACTTGTTATAATAGAAACTGATTTAATAAAATTTTTTTATTTATTGCATAATAGATAAAATGACGATGAATGACATTATTTATAAATAAAAATTTCATGTTATATGATTTGGTCCAACTCTTTCGAGACAATTGTCATGTATGTCAAATTACGAGATTTCGCGATACTTGCCTTTAAAGAGTTAAACAATAAATATGTTCATATTTTATTGTTGGTGAAAATTATATCTAATATATCTGTTGTAATTTACTTGTAAGAAAATTGACAAATTATAAACTTATAATTCTTTAAATTTATCATAAAACGATCTTATCTACTTCTCTTATTTACGATTAAATTAGAATTGCAAAATAGTAACTGTTTGAATAACATACGATTCTTTTACAATTATGTACTATATTTATTAAAGAGATATATATTTCAAATAAAACTTTGATAATAGAAAAATTAGGATATATTCCGAAATACAAAATAAATTATTTATTAACAAACCTGTGTCCGATTTGTTTATTAACTAATATAATATATGATTGTTGACATATAGCGCGCGAATTCGATTGGATGCACTCAGTGCGCATTGATGCATATTAAAGCTATCGTACATAAATTGATGTAAAAACATGTGTTTAATACAAATATAAAAATGGATTAAATTCTGAATACATTTTATTATGCTGTTAATATATATATAAGTAATATCTGTATTTTGTAATTCGAAATATTTGTGTATAGTCTTTTCGTCTTGCTAAAAAGACAATCTAAAAACGATTTCTTTTCATCATCTTTTAGATATTTTTTCGCTTTATCGGAAAGACAACTTAAAAAAGACCTCTTTCCGTTATCTTTTAGTATTTTGTGCTGTCTGGGTATGTGCATAAGATTAAAAAAAATTTATTAAATAACTCATCATATTTGACACTTAATTAGTGCGTTTAAATTTATTAATTGTGCGTTCATTATTAAAAGATAAATATTGAATTATCATTATATTTTGGACGTGTATTCTAAAGTAATGTGCGCGTGCACATGCGCACCAGTCCAGTATTGATAAAAATCATGTTTTAAACATGTTTTTTAATAATACTGTTTAAATCATGTATAGAACATTAAAAATATGTTTTAAAAAACACACAATGTTTCGTTCTTAAAAAAAAAACATCTTTTGTCAATCCTCACACACGCACGCATGCACGCACATCCGCCCACTCGCCCCTACACAAACACACACACACACACATACTCACACACACAATTTA
>NW_017299641.1:1184524-1196664 GCF_001594075.2 Trachymyrmex cornetzi
AATATTTCGTTAACTATTACTGACACCTCAAAATGGTACAGGACTTTTTGATTCAGTATAGGCTGTTCTACCCACGTATGACAAAAAATGCGGTAGTCGCCAAACACCCTGTATATAGTGACATTTTTCTATCAATATTAACACGCGAAACACATTTCACGCTTTCATTTTTGTACTTCGCAATTTTTTAAGATATCTGTATCTTCTTCTTACATGTTAATATATAGAAGTATAGTGAGAAATTTTGCATTTTCACAGCAAATATATATTATATTTTTAATTAAATTCTGATCATTTACTTTTAACGTTAATCAAAACATCAAAATGTCTGCTATTTCTGATATATCAAATTTGATAAACATGTGATATAAAAGAGTGACCCCAAATCTAGCCCATTTTGTAGTCCTCAAATTTCGAATCGGATTATATGCTATATGATGTTATACGACGAGACATTAATCTCAGAAAAAATTTAAGTTGAGCATAAAAGTACTTTTGAAGATACATACGAGAAGTATGTCTTCAAAAGTCAAAATAGTCAAATTTCCAATAT
Organism: Trachymyrmex cornetzi; assembly: GCF_001594075.2. Taxonomy (NCBI): domain Eukaryota; kingdom Metazoa; phylum Arthropoda; class Insecta; order Hymenoptera; family Formicidae; genus Trachymyrmex; species Trachymyrmex cornetzi. The sequence goes on from NW_017299641.1 coordinate 1,185,078, forward strand.
TTTAAATATTGTTCAAACAATATAGACACAAAAAGATAATTAATACTTCCTTGATAACAGTAGAATTTTGACTAGAAATAGAAAGGTTTCTTACCTCTCCCAGTCCTGTTGTTTAATTTTTTAAAGGGATCCTAAAGTCTCTCGTCTGTTTTATCGACTCAACAAGATTTACACATATAAGATTTATATATCATTGATATATCACTACACACTACTACATCAGTATCGCACGCAGCGTACGTACAAATTTTCTAACTTTTTTTTTTATATTAATGTCCCTTCATATAGCATCATTTAGCATACTGTTCAATTCGAAATTTAAGGGCCACAAAATACATAGGCCAAAAATGCATGTTTTTTGGGGTCATTCTTTATGATATCCACAACTTCATTATTGACTGTAAAATTTAAACTGGAAAAATCTGAAATGTTGTAAGTCATAAATATACAATCGAATGTTCTTTTTAATAAAAAATAATTCCTTATCAGATCTAAAAATTTATGATATATCACTGTTCTCTGCGTTGCAAAATATCTGACAATATTTGGGTCGAGTTATCACTTTCTCTCACATCACCATCTTCATCCGAGCTAAATTCAGCATTGAGAAGATTAATTAAAGAAGTCGATTTTTCCGTCAATAATGGCACGTTCGAATCGGTTTCCTCTTCGCGTTTAGCATTGTTGCTTGCCACTTTCGATTGCAATTCCATATTATCAACTGTTTTCTTTCTGTTAAGTAATACTTTCTGAACAACATGAAGTATTATACCACCAAGGCACATTAACAATCCTACAAAGTTAAGGCCAGTCAGTTGGTCACCTTTCAACACAAAGGCCAGTGCCAATGTACATATTTCCTGTAAAAAATCAAATGAAAAATGAAAAACATACAGAAATTGAAAATTAGCTGAATAGAATTAATATTAATATTATCTATGAAACTTTTCTGTGACATGTATTAATAAAACTTGATACTTAATTGAATCATAAATCTTGTATTTTTTTCAGGGAATGAAAATAACATTGTTATTTGTAACACTGTTACCGTTACAAGTTACTTTTTTTGTAACTGACTGATAACGGTGTTACTTTTTTTTGTAACGGTAATTATACTTTTTTTATAATGATGACGAATTTTACAATTATTTTTATCGTTATTTTGAACCTATTGACCTAATTTATTAATTGTTATATCTTATATTTTAAACCTACATGACATAATTTTTTACATATTCAATCTTTTATCTTTAACCAGTATTCATAATTCGTTCTTACTTCATGATCATTTTAAGGGCTATTTTCAGCAGAATGGCTGATGACATAATCTTGAGATTGAGGCAGTGGTCGATTTGGACACTTTCAGCGCTTTTCTTATTTTACGTCTAATGAACGATAAAGACAAAATGATGATTACAAGCGCTTAAAGCGCGTGAGCGTTTAAATCGACCGCAGCCAATGTCTTATGATCCAAAGCCCGGTTACACCAATATTAGGGGCTGCGCACAATCAAACAAATAGGAAATAGAGAATAAGAATTTTAACGTATCAGAAATTATATACTATGGAATAACGTTTCAGACAGATTGAAATTCTCACTCTGTTCCCTATTCCTTTGATTGTGCGCAGCCCTATACTTTGACTGTAAACGAGGCTTAAAAAATTTCTCGCTATCTCTTTCTTTCTTTCGTCTTTAAAGAGAGAAAGTCAGAATTAAAAACTGGCAGCCATTTTATAACACATTTTGTGTAACTCAAACTTAATCTCTCTCTCTCTCTCTCTCTCTCTCTCTCTCTCTTCATGGATTTCAAGAGGAATATTTATATTTATGAGATTTAAATTGAACTTTGATTTATTTCAATGCATATACGATGATTTTCACTAAGTTACTGCTATTGAAAAATATTAAAAATTTGTGCTAAAATTTAGTAGACCATTTTTTTGCATATGAGTATAGTTACTTTTGAAAAATAACATTCCATTTTCTGATTTTATTATTGTTTTTAATAGAAATCTCAAGTAAACGAGAATGAATTGAAATGGATTCAGATTTTCAGAGATAAACATCCACGTGTAAAATAAAACCTTTTCAATCCGAATGCATTTCTATTTATTTATAGAAATTGCATAATTATTTGTGTGTGTGTATGTGTAGAAGTACGTATATTATGTATGTAAAATCACATTTCTGTGCCTTTCAATCTAAAAATATTATTAGCTTTTTCCGTGCCTCGTAAATATAGCTCAATTCACAATTCTGAATAGGAAATGCAGTTTTTCAATCCAATTAAATCCAGTTGAATCTAATTGAATCTAATTAATTAAAAACAGTTTTTTTATTAGATTCACTGGACTTAAATATAAAATAGGTATGCATAAAAATTTCAATCCATTTCAATCCATTTCTTGATTATTGGAATAGAAAATATAAACATAATATTTATTACAGTATAGAATTCAATAATTGACTAATAATTTTACCTTACATATTCCCGAGATCGACAATGTCAGACTAGAAGTATAAGTAACAACTAAGAATTCCATCACTTCCATACTAAATGCTAAAATGGCACCTGTTACTACAGCAGCTGTAGTCAATAAAATATTACTGATGTTGCCCCAATCGGTGATTCTAATACTATCGTATATTTTGCCACCTAAAATTGAACAAGTCTTTAAGGTGATGTTGTAGTGACAGAAATTAACAACATTATAGGTGATGAATTTTCTTCGAATTTACTAGGAGTCGATTATGTATCTTAAAACTTGAAATAAGCTGAAAATTACAAAAAATGATTTACTAGAATTTACTACAATATTTATAATTTCATCATCCTATTCAACACTGTATTGAATTTGCTCATTAGTGTAATTTTCATCTCTTTTTAAAATACGTAACCCCTAAACAGGAGATCGATTCCAAATACTTCAAAACAAGAAAATTACAAAAGTGAACAGATTAAAATTTTATTTTCGTTCTATTTTTATTAATTTCATTGATTAACATCTAATGAATTTGTTCGCTTTTGTGATTTTCATCTTGTTTCAAATACACACACACACAATCGATCCTTTGAATTCAAAAATCTTTAAAGAATCTTTATAGAAGTAGATACAAAATAAAGATGCGGGCAACTTTATACTAAAAATGAAAAAAAAATTTCATTTGTCACTTTTCACTTTCACCTTTTTTGTACAATACTTATATACATAAAAATTTTCACTTTTCACGTTTTCGCTCTAGAAAAACAATTACATGATCGATATCTTGACGTACAAGTTTCCTTAAAGCGGTATCTACAATGAGCTTTAATTTAAAGCTTAAAATTTGAGTGTGTCTCAATGGAGAAAGAAACAATGAAACAAGTCATCTGACTTTCCATGCAAAATGGAGAAATTACGAACTTTGATTGTTAAGAACTTTTTTAATGAATAACGAGCAACGGCTAAAACCTATTAGAGGTCACTCAGGGTCATGACCTTGATAACATTTGTCAAAGTCAAGGTCATTGGAATTAGCCTTCCCTAAAGTGAATATTTATCAAAAATTTTCTAATTAATTAAGATTAATTCTATAATTATATCACATATATATTTCTATTCTATAATTAATTATAAAATTCTGTTACAAAATGCACAATTACCTTCAAACCACAAAGTCACTGATATTGCTGGTAATAGCATCCAAGGCTGCATGTAATACATCATGTCTATCGGATCATGAAGGCCAAGTTTCGATCTTTGCATAATGAGTTGCGTCATAGTCCATCGAATACCACTCGCAAATGATGCTAAGAGACACAATATAAATCCAAGAATGCCAAATTGAGTAGATTTATAAGTGAACATCGCTAATCCTCCTGCTATCATTGCCACTATCCCTACTAAAGACCATGACTACAATGAACAATAATTATTATTTATATGTTATATATAAAAATATTTAATACATATTTAAGAAATATCACAGATCTTTATTGAAAATCTCAGCCTTACCTTTTTCTCTAATTTGAATAGAAGAGAAAACCCAAGAATAAATATAATAGTAGTTGACTTAGTCATAGTGACTCTAGGAAGAAATATCATGTACTTTATAATAAATTCCTTACTATTTTAATTATTGCTATAAGATTATACTTACAAAGATATCGATATTAAAGAAAGTGCCCAATTTGATAAACCAATATCGACACCACTAGCTATTCCAGGTACCATTATTGAGTAAATTATATTTTGCCATGGAAGATTTATTCGTTTATTATTGTAACATCTTCTAATGGCTCTTATTAATGCGGATAGTGCAAACTTTATAACCAAATGGCAAACGACCACACCAAGTGGAAAATTAAAACCCTAAAAACATACAAATAGTGTTAATAAATAAATAAATATTTATATACATATATTAAGATGGTCCTTATTTACTCTTGGTTAAAATTGTTTTTCGAATTCTTTCCACAGGATCCCCTTAGAATAGTTTCAATTCACAAAAAAAATAATCCCTGCCAAATTTCAACTTGATCGGACAATGGGTACCCACGCCCTATGATTAGTTAAACATTTGAGTTTCCTCGTATTAAACTTTCTACACTATCATTGGTTTTTAAAGTTTATAGTTTCCACAAAACTCGGCTTAGAAGACTTCTTTTTTTTTTAATATATATGTCTTGCTCTTCAGTATTATTTTGAAACCTGGTAGTAATTATATCGCCATTACTTTGACTGCAAATTTCTTTAAAGAATTAATCAGCATGAGAATATCGCGTTCTGAGAATCCGCGAGAGAACATATATTAACATCAGACACCTGCTCAACTGTTGAGGTAGAAAAAAAAGGACAACACTGAGACAAGCACGAGACAAATAGTCTAATCAAAATGTACTTTTTACTTGCAAAAGTTCCAGTAGTGATGATTTTTAAATATGTCTTAGGGTACGGTCAACGCGATGCTACAAACGCTTTAAAGCAATTTTTGATTGGTCAATTTGTAAAATTCTTTTTTCTAATTGGTCAACCAAACGCTTCAAAGCATTTGTAGTGAGAGTTTGACCACAGTCTTAAAGTTTGGTGTCCTAATGGAAACCCCAAATTTTCCAATATATGGAGGGCCGCCACTCGCGCCGTCATCTTGGAAAATTACTATTTCGAATTGTAGTTTTATATCAAAAACTTAACAGCTCTATGATGCAAAAAATTTTATAACAAGAAATTTTTTAAAATCATCAAAATCGATTAAGCCGTCTAATAAAATTTTTGTCCAAAAAGAATGTTTTTTTTCCCCATTGTGTATGCGTGTAATCGCGAACGCGTACGTATGTGCCTTTCGAGATTATATTTATTTTTTCTTTACATTAGGACTAGATAAATGAAAAAGTTATAAAAAAAATTCTAGTTATCAATTACTCACATATGCATTATAAAGCCATGGATTATAAAATGTAAGGCCTATTGATAAAATAAAGTAAGCAGATATCAATAAAAATATGTGGAACGCTTTCCTCCAAAACGTGGGTTCTGTCTTCGTCACATTTTGAAAATCTGGAATATTTTGTGGTAAGTACTCGGATGTATCGACATCATCTCTAGCAATTTGGTATTTTACATGTGAGCGTGTCATATTCCCAAAATAAAAAAAATTCTGAAACAATTAGAATATATGATTAATAATACAAAATTTATTGAACAAAGACATTCTTAGGACAAGTAAATGTGAATATACAACTAGTAGGGAACAAACGCCTTAAAACGGACAAGCTGGATCTTAAGTGCTTGATTAATATGATGTTTATATATTACATATTGTAGTAATTTAAATTGCGCGCCGAATTGATTTTTCGGTTTTGAAACGTAAACCCGACCGAACAATAGTAGTAATACCACAAATTAAATTGACTAACAACTTAATAATTTGATGCTCGTAGGTATTTTAGAAAGATCTTAATGATGTTAAATAAGATTAAAATCTATAAAGAAATTTATTGCAAAGAATATTTATTTTAAAGAATAAGACCCTTTCTTTTGTGTCGATAAAAAGTTGATTTTTTGCCGATCAGAATAAATTTTGAATTTGAATGTATTTTTATAGTTTCGAGGGTGTTGAATTCAGATATGATGTAGAATATCCCAATAAGTCTTAGTATGAATATCCTCATTGAGATATCTACCAGAGTTGGTGGGTTCTTGTAAAAATTTTACATAAAAAATAATATTTCCGTCCTTTATCATCACAATTTTACATTTAGAAAATTCGATATAATACAATCATCATTCTCTTCAACGGTGAATTTTATTCTGTTATAATAAGAATATATATATATTAAATCTATTTAGAATCACATTTATCTGATCTCGTAGAACTACTAGTAGAATATCATGCACATAACAGTAATAAATAGAAATATCACAATATTGATGGTATTGAAAATATCACTCTCCAGATTCTGCAGTACAAGATTTGCTAAAATTGGAGATAGAGGGGGATCCCACGAGTATGCCAAAAATTTGTTTAAAGCATTGGTTGTCAAATTTTTAAAAAGTGGAATTTAATATATATTAATGGAATTGCTGTTGGAAATTCTTTAATTGGAATAGTTATACTTTTAGAGACAGAATATCCCATATTTTTTAATACTTCTAATAGTCAATTCAGTAAAAATATTTGTGTACATAGATACATCGAAAGATACTAATTTATAGTTTGAATCCAATGGCTTCCCATTAAGTTCCTTGACTAACTCAAAACTGTTTTTTATGAATTCAAAACTTTTCTCCATACTTTTTTCAATATCCTTCAAAAAAATTACCAAAGGATAAGTATGTTTATGTAGAATTTTATGTCATTAATTCAAGATTTTAAATATGTATGTATGTTTCTGTGTACAAAAATCCAACGTGTAGTGTATGGTCTTTGTTATCGTTATTAGAAAAAAGTTGATCTCGTCACTGTCATCATCTTATCACTATCCGATACACTACACAATATGGAAAAAAATTTGAAAGAATTTAAAAAACATACAGCCTTATTATCAGCCTCGATCAGAGAGAAATTGTTAGCGAATCACATATCGAGGATTACTACATAATATGTCAATCATCCAGACACATAAAGCATCCATATGTCTTACCTACGACATCATTATCACATCATTTTAGTTTTTCTAGAAAAAAAAACATAGAAATTAAAGGATCATATAGACAATTATTGGAGTTGCTCATCACTCACCTTGATTTCAACATAACATAATATAAGAAAGTACCGTATCAGGTACAAACATAACCAAAAATTTCAATGTAAACACAATGCTGCTAGACTACAGACGTACAGACGCTATCATTGAAACTCGCTTAGAGCCTCAGATTGTCCCACTTTGAAGAATTCCTCGGCTTTTATCATACAATTTCTGCTGTCAGCGCTGTCACTCACGTGAATGAAGGACTTGGTTTACCATAAAAATCCTCTAATCCTCTAATAAGAATTGCGACATGTGCCGATTTGAGCTAACTCTTGTATGCAAGGTAGTAATTTAAATAAAATCTATAACAGAGAGAGAGAGAGAGAGAAATATATTGTATATCTATCCAATTTTAACACGTCTCTAAAGGCCCGTCTACAATACACGGAGTAAGGAGTAAAAAATTGACCAATCACAGTCGATTATTCAGGCCCGTCTACAATACACGGAGTAAGAAGTAAGAGTAAGAAATTGACCAATCACAGTCGAATGTGAGAATCTATAACAGAGAGAGAGAGAGAGAGAGAGAGAGAGAGAGAAATATATTGTATAGCTATCCAATTTTAACACGTCTCTAAAGGCCCGTCTACAATACACGGAGTAAGGAGTAAGAAATTGACCAATCACAGTCGATTATTCTTCTCACATTCGATTGTGATTGGTCAATTTCTTACTCTTACTTCTTACTCCGTGTATTGTAGACGGGCCTTCAAATAGACCGAAACGTCGTTTTTGTATACCTTTCACTCAAAATAAATAAATTTACCCACAAGATCCGTGTGGCTATATGCTCTTTTTGTTTTAATTTGTTTAAATTAGTAGCCACTTAGAAGAATTAATTTAATTTTATATGTATTTCAATATTATATATACTTACCTTTTCATTCATTTTAATATTTAATTATATATAAAATAAATATTATTTCGCGCGATCACTCTATGTCGCTTGTCGTTGGAAAAATCTAACTACATGATCACGTCGCCAGCGATTACGTGACGTCACTATGTCGCTGAAAAACCATTTGCAGTGGGCAGCCTTGCAAATGGTTTAATCTGGTTTAACCTGGTCAATAGTTCGATTCGCGCGGGGCAGAGCGACTCTTTCTTCTCATGAAATATTTGTTTTTAAATACATGTAAACAAATCGATTGAGTATATTTTTTATCAAAATTTAAGGTGGACGGAGTATTCTTTACCTTAGGAACACCAAATGTGGAAACAATGTAAACTGTTGTATAGTAGAGGCGCAGTGCAGGGGAGAAAGATTTTTTCTCGCAGTTACCAAACTCGGGAAACGGTCACAAAAGTAACTGACGTGACATCAGATGATTCGGAATATGTATTTCCTAAGGAAGCACGAGTTGTTATATGCGGAGGTGGAGTTATGGGTGGTGCTGTGGCATACCACTTGTCCCTCATAGGACTGGGACCAGAGACTATTTTGGTTGAAGGTGGCAGGTACACAAGTATTATGTTTTCAAATGTACTTTTCTTAACAAACTATTAAAAATGCCTACACATAAATATTTGAAAAAAAATTATTACCCTTGTATCGTTTTCTCTTATGTATTCTTTATATTTGTCATTAGACTAGGAGGCGGAACAACATGGCATGCATCAGGATTAGTAGGAGCTTTTAAACCAAGTCTGGCACAAGTAAAACTTGCCCAGGATAGCATCGCTTTATACAAGGAGTTGGAGAAAAAAGGTCTTTCGACAGGATGGAAGCAATGCGGCAGCCTTTCCTTGGCACGAACGAGAGACCGTATGACGTCGTTCAGACGAATGAAAGCACAATCTGTGTAAATTTATTTAATAGATACGGGATACCATGGTAGACATTTCTGTTTAAACTTCATTAATACTTCAGGTCACGTAATATCGAGTGCCACTTAGTTTCGCCAGAAGAAATTCATGATCTGTGTCCATTGTTACACGTGGAGGATTTAATTGGAGGATTGTGGATTCCAGGAGATGGTGTTGGTGATCCGTATCAGATCTGTTTGACATTGATGCAAGAGGCACAACAAAGAGGTGTTATACAATTAAAAAAAAAATTAGAATATCCAGAAAGATTTAATTGTCGACTATTCTTAAATTAAATATATTCTTTGTTATATTCAGGTGTTAGAGTATTTGAGAATTGCGCGGTTACCAAAGTTATTAATCATAGTGGCCAAATAGAAGCGGTAGAAACAACGCGTGGTATGATCAAATGTCAACATTTTGTAAATTGTGCCGGATTTTGGGCACGGAATGTGGGTAAACTCAGTGAGCCACATGTTAAGGTCTGATACATAGTTTATTAAACAAGAAGAGTAGTCTGGTAGAAAATAATACCTTGCTCATTTTTCAGGTACCACTTCATCCAGTAGAACATTATTATTTACACACTAAACCTATTGCTAATTTAGATCCAATGATACCTGTCATACGCGACTTGGATGGATATATCTATTTTCGAGAGAACGAAGGACGCCTGTTAGCTGGTGGTTTTGAGCCAGTTGCAAAGCCAGCATTTGAAGACGGCATAATTCCTGGTTAGATATGAATAAGAATTATCCTAATGTGTTACATTACAAAAAATAATTAATTACTCGTCAATATTTTCTTCCCGTTTTTTAGAAAGCATGGATAAGCGATTTTTACCGGAAGATTGGGATCATTTTCATATTTTGCTGGAACAGATGTTGCATAGAATTCCAAGTTTGGGAAACGCAGTTCTGGAAAGGCTCTGCAACGGGCCTGAAGCGTTCTCCCCGGATTGCAGATGGATTGTGGGAGAGGCACCGGAAATACGTAATTACTACATCGCTGCTGGAATGAAAACGGTTAGTCAATTAACTGATTAGATATCTAATTATATATACTTTCGAAATTCTTTGATATAAGTGATGATTTCCAAAGGTCGGAATATCCGCCGCTGGCGGAGTCGGTCGCGCAACGGCGGAATTAATAGTTAACGGCTCGACTTCGTTAGATATGTACGAGTTAGACGTGTCGCGTTTCCTTGGGCTGCATAACAATCGCAAATTTCTACGCGACCGAGTGCGAGAGGTACCTGGAATGCACTACGCGCTGCAGTATCCGCACCTCGAGTTCAAAACCGGAAGAAACCTGAGAATGTCACCGATTTATCCAAAGCTTCGAGATGCGGGTGCCGTTTTCGGCCAGGTCATGGGCTACGAGAGACCTTCCTGGTTTCAGCCGGATCATGACTGTGGTAATTTTTATCATCATACAAACTCCATTTCAAAGAGAATCCATTTCATTCAATATTACGAGTATTCTTAATAGATTTGGAGTTTCCCGACGGTTTCCAGAGATACAAAATAGCTTACACGAATACCTTCGGTAAGCCCCCTTGGTTCGACGCGGTTGCACAGGAATACGCCGTTTGCAGAGAAGCAATTGGTTTAAGTGATTATTCCTCCTTTACTAAAATCGATTTATGGGTAACTATTCAAAGATTCGTCTATCTTACTGCCAGTAAAATTGCAATAAGATGCCAACATCTCACTTTCGTATTGCAGTCAAACGACACGGAAGTTGTGGATTTATTGCAGTATTTATGCTCAAACGATGTGGATGTGCCTGTGGGAAGTATTATTCACACCGGTATGCAAAATCATCTTGGTGGCTATGAGAACGATTGCAGTTTAGCACGAATCGCACCGAATCAGTAAGTCGGAATGAATAAAGTTGCATCGCATGGTGATAGTCTGTTATTGATACAACTAGGAAGGTGATTCTACATGAGAAAGTAAATAAAAAACAAATTTCTTATATACATATATATATTTTTTTTTAAGAAACCGAATTTAAATTTTAATTGTAGAATTATCGTATTTTTTATGTCATCAATAACGCGGATTATTTTGTATATAAAGAAGAGAAATGTATGAATACATTTGGAAACATTTTCGTTAGTTATATGATGATTGCACCAACTATTCAACAAACCCGTTGCAAAAATTGGATTCATCGTCATCTGCCGGTAGACGGTTCTGTCGCCGTGTCCGACGTCACATCAGCGTACACTGCAATTTGCATAATGGGACCGGCCACCAGAAAATTGTTAACTGAATTAACAGACGTAGATTTAAATCCAAAGAACTTCCCATTTTTCACATTCAAGGTAAAATATAATGAGTTAAAAAATTTAATTTATATTATCCGTTTACATCCTTTCATCAGGAATTAGACGTTGGACTTGCCAATGGCATTCGTACAATGAATTTAACGCACACTGGAGAACTTGGTTATGTGCTATATATACCAAACGAGGTAAAATTCCCAAATAACTCGAGTAATTGTACCATCTTTGCTCCCCCCCCCCCCCCCCCCCCCCCCCC
>NW_017299641.1:1196690-1198638 GCF_001594075.2 Trachymyrmex cornetzi
AAAGCACGTTCCAAGTCTGTGAGATTTAATTTTATAATTTTAGTTTGCACTGCACGTCTATACAAGGCTGATAGAGGCCGGAGCAAAATACGGGATGAAACATGCTGGTTATTATGCGACAAGAGCGTTACGCGTTGAAAAGTTTTACGCATTTTGGGGACAAGATCTGGATACCTTCACTACTCCTCTAGAATGCGGAAGATCGTGGAGAGTAAAATTCGATGTAAATATTGTACATTAAGGATTAACATTTTAACAATGTTGTTATATATGAATTTATGAGACAAACTTTCATTTCACAGAAGGAAGTTAATTTTATAGGCAGAGATGCTCTTTTGAAACAGCGTGAGCAAGGAGTCCAACGCAAGTACGTACAATTACTATTAAACGATCATGACCTCGAATTTGATACTTGGTGCTGGGGTGGTGAGCCTATTTATCGAAATGGAAAATATTGTGGAATGACAACGACCACGGGATACGGTTTTACATTCAAAAAGCAGGTGAACATAGTTTTTCTCTGCCTTTCTAGGAAAAAAGAAAGGAGAATGTTAAATTATGTACCATATTAAAAGACTACTTGCAGAATCGAGTGGTGTATGGTTTATCGTGGGGAAACATCGGGAACACGAGAGAAATCGTGATAAAAGGTCAATAAAACTTATGTTATCACATTTATTAATAAAAAATTGTTAACTAATGAAACATCAAAATATCCCGAAAATTAAGCATTAAATGTTTTTGTTGCTTAAACATGTATAATTTAGACAATTTTTAAGCAATTATATGTTACTCGATTCTGCTTAAGGAGATTGTAGGCAAATGCAATATATTAAGGATTACTTGAAAAAATTACATTTTATTTTAAATTGCACTTAAAAGTAATTTAAAAAAATTAGAGACAGTTGAGCATCTGGATCAAAAGTTATTTCAATAAAAAGTAATATTTTGTAAATTTGTACCCTAATAGAAATATATGAAAATGTATTACAAAATAATGATAAAAATCTCAATTTTTTTATATAAGTACTTTATGAATTCAAAAATATTTATGTGAAGTTACATTGAGATGCAGACATATATATATATATATATATTAACTGTTCAGTAAATAAACAAAATCTTTATTTGTTCTAAACTAATTGGTGAATCTCAAAAACTTTACATAAGTCATTTTTAGTACTTAAAATATTTACATAAAAAAATTTAGATTTTTATTAAAAAAATTTTTGTTTATAACAAAAAACTAACATCAAATAAAATAAATAATCTATAAAAATGTGTTGCTCAATAAAAACAGAATGTTATGAACACAATTTTCACATGTATGTAGTTTGTTTCAAGCGTAAATATCAATGCCCTTACAACCTCCTTTAGCCCTTTAATATGACATATAATTTGTACATCTTGAAATTTTTTATTTTAGCCGAGAAACAGCCCTAACTTAACATCCTTCTTTTTACGTAGTCAACAATATTTTTTTTCTCTTCGAAATAACTTTTAGACTCACGTTCACAGGTGTGTCTTGGATTTGTGCAAAATTTTGATTCGAAGGATCAGCCGCAAGAAGTGACAAATGAGTACATATTATCAGGCGATTACGAAGTAAATGTCGCGGGTATCATGTACTCTGCAAAATGTCACTTACACAGTCCGAATTTACCGACCAAATTCCCTGATAAAGAGAGAGACGCTTATCATGCTACGCGCGACCAACAATCTTTATAATCTCCCATTTAGAAATATTTTAAGTCAAACAATGTATGTACAAACAATGTATATAGCAAAAGATTGAATAAATCGTTTAATAAGTATCACTCAAAAACTGCTACATCGAAAAATCTAAAAGTCGTAGTAGAAATTCTCCAGGCCAAATAACCATGTAAATAAATTACATTGGACCTGTTATATCTCATATTATTATGTAATAACTTTCTTTAAAAAAAAA
>NW_017299641.1:1198700-1212032 GCF_001594075.2 Trachymyrmex cornetzi
TTTTTGAAAAATGCATGATTTTTTTACATAATACAATTTCCTTGATTATTCCGAATATAAAAGTATTAAGGTAAAGCTATTTAAAAAATCAATAATTCACGAGATAATTTATACATTACATTAGCACGAAATTGACCGGAAATGTTAAATATCTCAAACTATTGTTTTTTTATGATCGTACCTGATATACTTGTGGCAATTGAATAATCAGTGTGAGCACTATAAGCATATCAGAGAGAGATGTAACATAGGCCAGAGACTTAACGTAAAAGGAAGATAAGAAGAAGTACCTGATAATTTTGTGAATAGAATGAGATAAATCAACTGATGTAAAGAAAATATATAGTTGCTCGATACTTCACGGGTACTTCCATAGAAGAATATCTCATACACTATTGGTTTTTCGATAGCTTTATCTTTTTATATACGAAATAATCAGAGAAATCATATTGCATAAAAAAAATCATACAATTTCATTTAAAAAAAAAATGACGTTAACCTCCATATGATCTCAAAAAATTGTTTTCAAAAATTAATTTGACCAATAATTGCGGTTCTTCAGACCGTTTCATTTAAAACACTTTCCCCTTCATTCATATTGTCCGAAATATTACATTTGAAATACACCCTGTATGTGTGTATATATATATATATATATTTTTTTTTTTTATTAATGTCCTACGCTATGTCACAGATTTTAAACCGTGTCATATACTTAATAATAGTTCCTAAAGCGTATACCTCTCTCTACAAATATCTATCTCTTGTACAACATATTCCATGCTAATATATCTTTTTGCAGGAATACAAATTTGCAAAATCGTATGCGAGAAATATTCGTCAATTGCATTTATTGAACACCATTTGTTATTTTTATGAACTGTTCCACCACGATACACTTTATTATCTATATACTGACATTTGTGTTATTGTGTGTACAATGTCGTTTGTGTGTATATATATATACACACACACACACACACACACATATATATATATATACACACATACATATACCATATATATATACACACGCGCGCGCGCACGCACACACACATACACACACACATACACTATGTGAATTACGTTGTCCGAAAGACCGTTCAATGAGGTGTATGAGGTTTTGCTCCCCTTAATCGACGTTCCTTCTTATTAAAATATTAACGCAATAATTATCTCACTTATACATTATATAAATCGATACACACTTATTTAGGATTACTTAGCATCTACCCATCTCAAAAATTTTAACGCGATATTACATTTATCCCTACAACTTTTTACAAGCAATATTCAGTCATTAACTTTCATTTTACTATACACACAGCAAGAATTAAAACGCTCTATCACTCTGGAATCTCCGTTTCCGTTGTGGGTACCTGCTTCTGTACCATACATGACCTAGCTACAGATTCGAACAATCTGAAACAATAAGAAATGTTTAATTTTTTAAAAAAAGAATGAATTGATTGCACGCTAAAATATTAGGGTTAAGTTTATACCTTACATTCAAAGCTAAATGCAACTAATTCTGTGTGTGAATTTTATTTCTGTTATTAATATTTTATCAATAAAAATCGTGTTAAGATTCAAACGCATTTAACGGTTATAAATTTTGTTCACTTTTCATCATATACGACAAAAGAAATTGAAATCTGTATCAAAATTAAAATCTTAATTTAAGTTTTAATTTCACATACTATATTGTGAATAATGTCAATATGATACCGATATAATCTATAGAAACGCTTCGATATCATACCGATAACGATGTGTCATTCAATGGATATAATTTCAATAATTTAAAAATATAGTTTTTTAGAGAGAGAGAGAGAGAGAGAGAGAGAGAGAGAGAGAGAGAGAGAACCGGTATAAAATGGAAATTATCTCGGCATTTAATTCATAAAAAATTAGAAAATAAGACTTACTTTTCAATCTCCGGCGCGCAATGTACAAACTCATGTGACCAAAATTTATACGTCGGATTCTTGATCAGTTCGATGAAAGTGATGAGAAGTCCCCATGGATGTGGTCTGTTTACAATCAGTCTTTCCAGAAGAACCCTCGTGATTTGTTCCTGTATCGCTTCCGTATTCGCTTCCGCGAATAAGTAGAGAATCGTACAACTGAAGTAATGCGTGTGACTATTAGGATATCGTAACTGATTCGCTATGGCGTTTAGGAACAAATATCGGCCTTCGGTATCCAGATCTACGGCCAAATTCTGGAAGATATCCATGTGTGCGGAATGTGCGATAGTAGACATGTTAGGAGCGTGACCTTTGCTGCGAATAAATAGTATAGCTTGTGTGCCTACATAGAGCACTAGAGCATTCATCAGTTGAATATTATAACGCACGCCGGCCTCTTGCGACACTTGCAAATTGCTACGAAGTTCGGATAGAAAGGTGACCGGTGCACGAGCCTTCAGATAAGAATCGAGTTCTTTCTTGAAAGTCAATGGCTGTATTGTTGACGCGAAATTGGTGAGAACACGCGGAGGCTGCGCTATCTCCTGCAGCATATCAACCTTCAGATTCGGCGTGAACGGATCGGGTAGGCGCATATTTCTCGGAAACGCACTCAAGATCAGATTTCTCATTTGTATGCAATTCGGTGGTATCACATCGCAAAATCCATAATGATAATCGCAAAGGAACTCCGGAAAGTCATGAAGCAGTACGAGCAACACGCGTAAGGTCCCTTTGTACAGACTCGTCACAGGCTTCGCTAGCTCCGCGTTTCGAAGATAAGGTGCGAGGTACTTGAACAGATCGATAAGAAGTTGCGCGTACATCCCCCAACATTTTTGCCCGGGCGTAATAGCCAGCATGCGACCAATGAAGACTCGGTGCGAAACCAACTCCAGCCAGGCGTAACAAAAGCCTGATGCTTTTGCTGGTCGCAAAATGTGCAGAGTATGGCAGAAGGCAGTTAGAACTTGGAAATTCACGGCCTCCAGTACCGGCTCGGGCGCGCACAATTCCAAGAACAGCATGATAAAGATTCTATGATACGGCAATTGTTGGAAATCGGCACCACGTATTTCGTGGTCCTGTAACAGCACACCGGCGACGATACCCAGCACCTTATTCAAAAGATTAATTTTGGTGTGGGTATTGGTAGCATCGCCCGAGTGCTTCACCAGAAGTGCTACGAGACGTACGAACGCATCCAATGAATGGAAGCACTTCGCACGTATTATCGAGGGAGCTAAGCCAGTTTCTGATAGAGTTCGGTAACAAAGGTCGACGCACATTTGTGTGCTCAACTTGAAAAATCTCGTGATGAGATCGTCAGTCTTCAGGATGCCATGAATGTTCATTTGATGAACAAATATGCTAAACGCTTTCGTGGGATCTCGCGCGTACTGTGGATTATGATGCATTTGCACCCATTCACGTAATAGATATTCTGTCTTATCCATCAGTCCGGGTGGATCGTCAAAATCCCGAGCCTGTAAAATGTGAATACATGCCACATGTTAATTATTTACGACTTGCGATAAATACCGAGAGACGTCTATACTATTACACGCAAATTTTTTAAATAAAATTATGACATTGATATATAATCGATCGTCGCCAATGTAGTACGAAATATCACTAGAATATTCTATTTAGATTGAATAATCTGGACAATCTACTTACTCTCACCTGCAGGATTCCAGAATGAATGTGTGCCGTAGGTCCTGCTGGAGCTCTGTCTACCAATACGGCATTCGTATCGTGATTGGCACGTAGTGACTCTACTAGACTTGTCAATCTATAGAGTGAGATTCTGAAATGTGATGTGAAATATTTATACATGCTTGAATAGATACAAATACAGTATGATTACAACTTAATTGAATAAATATGTTATATCCATTCTCAAAAAAACATTAAAACCAATCGCTTTATTTTTATTTTGTATTGTGAAGGTAACTGTCAGCACGAAAATTATGTATTTTGACAATTGTCGAGAAATATATACCAAGAACTTCTAGGTAATTAATAAATAACCATATATTTAAAACTGAAATATGCCTAATATACATATATCAGAAAACGAAACAAACTATATGACAGCTATAGGATTGAGATAAATATTTTGTTTTATCCAAAATAAAAGAAGAATTTTGAATTTCGGTAAATTTTACACGTATACTTTATCAAATGCAAATATTATTTTATTGAAAAATGTTTGTTCTAATATATTTTGCAAGAATTTTCATGATGTATTTTCTCTTCATCAATATGAAGATTCATGGTGAGTAGTCAGGAATTTTAATTTAAATTTTGTATTTTACTTCATTTTTCATATATACATAGTGTTAGAGAATGAATAACAGGTGCGGTGGCATGCGCTTTGTAACGTTCTAATAAAAAAAATGAAAATAAATCTGTATGAGTCTGTAAAAAAAATCCTTAAAAAAAATTCTTTGAAAAAGAACTAAGAAAAAAAGAATAAAGAAAGGAAAAAACGTGATACTGTACAAGGAAAACGTAAAGAAAAATTCAAAGTGATCTGAATGAATTACGTCATTTATCAAACATTTTCGGAAGTTAATATTTAATATTTATAAGATTTATAATAATAATAATAATAATAATAATACCCTTCCGGTGGTGTTCGATGATGTGACATTCGAGCCAATATCTCAAGCGTATGAAATAAGTCAGTTTCGGTAACATGAGTTGCCTGCCTCTCATCAATCAAATAAAGTTGAACCAACTGCATAGCGAATACTGTTGCCAAAGCATTTCCCGCCTCTACAGCTTGCGCTACAGCTATGTCGTATTGCGGAAGACTAATCAAGTGAGATCTACGAAATACCGTCCAATAATTAATAGTGTCTTCCAGACATCTCCTGAAGGATATGATTATCGATGACGTACCTTATGAGGTAGTCTACAGCTTCAAAGTTATATCGGTAGTCTTCCCGGCATTCGATTAGACAACGAGTCACGTGCTTGTTGGTCCATTGCATACCGTACGCGCGTGGATCTTGAAGACACTTCAAGATCCGTAAGTGTAGTTCTCTATAACGTTGTATTAGATTATCAGAGTCGATGACACCACTATTAAAGATGGGTCCGTCTAATAAACCTTCAACAGCCTGTAATAAATTATTGGTCAGTTCTGATTTATGCTATAACCTTATGGTTTATTTGACTGTGAATATCACATTTACTCGCGTGTTTTCACTCACTTTCTTTAATAACGCCATAGCTGCATTGGCATCTCTTGATCTTCTCGTAAGTATGATTGATTCTAGAAGACTGTGAAGAATAGCATGCTGCTGTGGAGGTACCGCAGGTGCCATCGCAGCAGCTAAGACTTCAACTTCCGTCGCAAGTTTTTCCAGCATTGCACCTACTTCGTCGTTGCTAACTGCTACAGTTGCATAGGCTGCTACTTGTGCCGTAGCGACTGCTATCGCAGAGTTGGGCGTGAATGCAGTGAGAGGAGCCTCCTTTAGAACATAATGAAGAAATAAAAAAAGTTAAATGACATTATATCACGAATCTTATTGCAAAATTCAGGTATGCTATAATACAATTCAGGTGTACATTATAAAACGAATCCTTACAGAAATAGGTTTCGGTATAAAAAGTGTTTGCGTATCTCGTTCGGAAAGTGGAAGAAATCCTGGAATATTTCTAGCAAATTCTTCATATACAGCCATTTGCTGAGGCGTTACACCACCGACTTTCAGCCTTATCTGCTCTGGCATCCTCTCGGCTTGATACTTAGCAATAGGATCACAGTATCTTCTCCCTTCTTGCCGAGCGAGTTTTCGCAACTCAACTTCGTTTAATAGTCGTTTGTCCATTTCGGGTACTGCTTTCTCAATAGCTGTCTTTTGTACGAATGCACATGCAAGTTCCATGTTTTCAGTAGCGACTTGATTTGCCGCAAGTTCGACAAGTTCTTTCTGCTGCGGAGTCGTACCAATCAACGCTGTGAGAAACGCTTGTTTCAGATTCGTACTAATCGATGCCAGGATCTATACACAAAACAGATAAGAAATTAATAATCGACTGAATATTGTAACTTTTTGATTTATATATTAATGTGCAATTATCTTTGTACTTAATGGCAATATGGAAAACTTTTTTTGAGACAGAATTTTTTGTTATTGTTGTTAAAATGCCTAAATAGGTGTTTAAAATATATTTAAATATTTATTATTAATTCTTCAAAAGCATTTTAAGCTCACCTATGATTATCAAACATAGAGAAAGAATATATTTATTATATATAATAGTTTGAATAAAGTAATTTGTTTTTACGTCCGAAATTTTTGTAAACTTCTTTTCTACAGATTTTTATAATTTTGTAACGGTATCTATCAGAGTGTTTTCCATTTAATGGCATAACTACCGTTCTGTCTTTACAACTCATGATATACGACGTAAGATAGAACGACGTTTGTATCGACATGTGTTGCTAAATGGAAAGTACCTATAGGCTTAATCCCACCTTACCTGATCACGACATGTGATCATAGCCATGCCAGCGGTTAGATTGCGCGCCATGTGACGTGCTGCTGTACGCATTCGCAATTCTTCTGGATCCAATGCAAAATCTTTTCTCACAATTTGCTCGCTGGTTGTAAGAGCAATTTTAATGGACCTATCCACGACGGGATGGATCCATTCCTGAATTGCTCTTTCAACAGCAGGGCGAATAAATTGTTTCAAATGAGGATGTGTTTGGAATAGAGGTATCTGAAAACCATTTTACATACATCCATGAAATATATGCCCTAATTAATATGTATATGTCATACATTAATATGTATATGTATAGCCCTATATCTAATATGTATATGTGTTTCATTCTTCTAAATATCTCTTTGATAAAAATAAGAAAAATATAAACTAAAGTTAGAAAAATGGCTTAAAAATATAAATATACACAGTAAGGGGCATTCAGCCACAACGCTAGATGTAATTTGCTAAAGTCATATATTTAAAATTATAAAACGTAGACGTTTCGGTTAATATTGATAGCCATCAATCTCTCATTTGGACTTTCGAGACTTTATCAAATATTTTTATTTTGTAACAACTTGTTATATAATGTACTGAGGATGGTCAAATATTGATCGAAACGTCTACGTTTTATAATTTTAAATATATGACTTTAGCAAATTACATCTAGCGTTGTGACTGAATGCTCCTTACTGTTTATATAGAAAAATATAAATTTCTCCATACTTGATTGTTGATGGTAATGTGTTGAGATATATTAGCAATGCCCGTTACAGATATATCCATGTAATTAAATCGTGGCTCGGGTTGACCAGCTGGCAATGAGGGTGTTGTATCCGCAGGTGGTGCAGTTTGAGGATTGATAGTACCACTTGTTGTCGATCCAACCAACTCTTCCATAGGCCCCTGAGATTGCTGTTGATTACTAGTCGTCTCTGATTTCTTGTTTGGATGTGACAACTGATAATCTAGATTGCGTAATTTTTCGGGATCTTTCAAGTAAATAACCGGTTTTAATTCCTACACAAAAGCCAGAATTCAATTTAATAACAAATTATGTTACAATATTTTAGGTAAGAAAAGGGCATAGGAATTAAATTATGGTGCACATTAAAATAGAACAAACAAACGCTTACCCCAACATCAATGCTGAGATTCTTGCAAAGTACCTCTATTTCAAATTTTAAGTTCAATTTTAAATCAGGCTCTTGATGTAGTTCGGCTAAAACATTCATAATTGCCATGGTCCATGGATTGGGTGGTCGAAATACACGACTTTTTGCACAACTCTCAAGTACTTTTGCAACAAAGGGCACTACATAAAGAAGCTCTTGCTGCCCTTTATGATATGCTTCAACGAGTAAGCTTTTTAAATCTATGTCTATCTGTAAAGTAATTAAAATATATGATAAAAGTCATACATTATCCATAATAGTTGTGTACTATAAATATTTGCCATAATGATGTACCTGTAAAATAGGCTTGTTTCTGCCAAGTGTCAACATTCCGAGCCAGTGTCCTAAATTTTTCAATAGAGATCGGTCAGAGAAATTTGCTATTCCCTTATCGCTTCGTAAGAGAACCTAAGATAAAATAAAATTGATATAATATAAAACCTATAATATAAGAGTATTATCTGATAAAGCATTCAGAAAATTCATTTTACCCACCTTGATATTTCGGAATGTTTCTCTTGTTACCATTTTATTCACTTCAGGTAATTTTATGCAATCCAAAAAATTGGAGTATAGAGCATGAAAGTTTAATTCTATACTGGCACGTTTCATCACCAAATACTGTGCCATCCACGGCCAGTATTCTTCCGTGACAATCTCACGGATCTCGTCACATTTCTGTTGTAGGTTCAATTGACTGAGATTATTGAAGATGAAAGCAGTTTTATCTTGTAAAGCTTCCGGTGGTGTTGTAATTTTTTCCTCCTTATCTGTTGCCACAAGTAATGTATCAATATTAGTTGCATTAGCGACCGAGGGCATAGAGGGCTGTGGAAATAAATATGTTATGTTACGTACATATGAAATGGAATTCTGAAGCTAAAAAAGATCTCGACAATTTTTATTATTGAACTTACTCTAGCCGAAAGAGACGTAGTCGGAGTCGTAGATGGTTTCGCTTGTGTAGTGCTAGTTGTGATGGTAGTTGTAGTCATAGTTTTGTACGGGGTTGTTACTGGAGCCAACATTGCCGCTAAAGTTTTTGGACCTTGTGGTCTCGATGGTGGTTCTTGTCCTTGTAACCCATATTCGATATATTCCACTAAGTGTGGCGGAAATTCGGTGAAATGCGAAATCGTTCGGACGTGTTCGCAGTATGTTTGATATTCCTTCAAACGACTCTTAAATCGATCCAAAGCTGTTATGCCAAAATAATACATTTTGCTACCTTCGGGTTTTTTAAGTGCATCAAGAACGAATCGTAGAGCTAATCCAAGTGTCATATAACTGTTGACAAGACCCCTTTCGATAATCCCACCGAACAATTGCGCTGTTATTTGCAATTCCTTTTCCGGATACTGTGGGAAAAATCTGTATTCTTCGAATAAATTTCGTAGCATACAGTTAAACACTTCTCTCTCCCGTCTAATACCAGAGTCTTGGAATTTTTTCAACATATCAAGCACTTCGTCGATCGATAGAGTTGGATGTGGAGGATGATTGTAAATACGTTGAAAATAACTATTAGCTTCGTCTTCGACCTCTTTGGATACATTTTGTCCCATATCGGGAAACAAATTGGAGGTTTCCGGCATTCTCGCTTTCTCAATACCAGCTGGCGGTCCGAGACGTCCCAATCCACCTATTGTACCACCGGGAAGCACAGATGGTCCCTGAGTACCAACCGGACCTGAGTGTAATTGCGAAGATAACGGCAACATAGGAAATGGACTGGGAGAAGGTCCCATGAGTCGTGAGGGAGATCCGGGCGCCGAAACCAGAGGACCTAGCGCGCCAGGCAAATTGAATGCGGAGCTACTTGGCGGTCCAAGGCCCGTACCTAGACCCATGGAAGCAAGACTTGAACCAAGATTTCCAAGAGGATCCACTTGCTTTGAGGAAAATAGCTGCGGAAAATAATATAAATAGTCACATACACATATGATCTTAAATAGAATTTTTAATAGGCAAAAAATTTATTTAATTTAGCAAGAAAAGAAAGGAAAAAAACAAGATGAGGAAAGACTATAAACAAGAAACAGTTTAATATATATTAACAAAAGAATAAATGTACGAAAAAACAATCAAAATACTTGGCTTCCCAAAGTTGCCGGATTAAATGGTTCTAATCCTCGATGTCTCAAAACTCCCGGTGGTGGTGGTCTGTTCATGGTGCTCTTACTCAGCATTAGACTACAATTTTGCACCATCGTCATTATTAATTCCGAAAGTTCCTGGGAGACACTTCTATAATATAAAAACAAAAATCCAGATGTAATTACTATTATATAATTAAATATTTATATAAATGAATTATATATATAATTCCAAAGAAAATATACCCGGCGCAAACTTGCAAGCAAGCCAAAATTGTAGTGAGTGTTTCCTGTGGCAGTTGGCTTGCCTTGGGGACTGTAGGATCTTCTTTGATACCAGGGCCCATGACTTGAGGACATCGTCGTTGTAGAAATTTGACACATGCAGCAACAAAAACTTCTCCATGGTCCCTAATCTTGTCTGTTAACCATTTTTCAAGTTTCAGATACTCTCGTCGAGATGCCAAACAAGCAAGATCAATGACAAATGGAAAAGATTGTGAATTAAGTAAAGCAGATAGTGCTTTTAAATCCTGTGCAACATCCAAGATGCGCGATAATCTAGTTTGATCGTGATCACCACGCGTATACCAATCTGCCATAGCATGCATTATAAGTGTTTTTATTTTGGGATTATTAGCATGCCACGCATGATGCAGTATCACAGCAGAATTTGGATGATTGCCAAGAAAGATTGGCAACAGCGTGGTAAACATTTCCTGCCTCAGTAATGTAAAAGGTGGATTTATCTGTAGTAATGCTAAGATGAGCACATCCGGACAATGTTGGAGTGGCCATTTGAAGATTTCTTGTACAGGATTGTACAAGCCTCTTTCAGCCATATGTAAAAGTAACTCGACTATGTTCAATGATCGCCAAGTTTGTCCTTCCTTACTATCGCCTTCAGGAGCTGCTTTTAATACATCGACTGTTACCGAATGATACGGATAATCAGCAAAACAAAATATGTCTGGGCACTTGAGGATTTGCTGAATTAAAGAAAATTGGCCTTCTATATTTTCCCAGTGCCGATACAAAAGCTCAACAGGAAACATGTCGGGTGGATATCCCTGATGTTGTAAGCCTAACTTGAGACCCGTGATCAACAAGTTTAAACCTTGCCTGTCCTTAATAAGGAATTCTGCATGATCCAATTTCACGATTACTTCGTTCCAAGACAATGTCGATTGCTGAAAAATGTAAAAAGATAATATTAATAAAAACTGCATCATGTACAATTTGAATTATCAATAGGCATATTCTTTTTAGCTCAACTTTTGCTGCAGCTCATCTTTCTTCCTTTTCTCTCCAGGAGGAAAGAAGAGGAAGAAAGATGAACCGGTGCAAAAGCTGAGCTAAAAAGAACAGGCTTAGTTTAGAACATAAAAATACAGAATTAAAATTAGAGTATAAGATTAAAAAAAGATAAATCTCTCATACATATCCTAGTACATAACATAAACTTACTATCTCTTTCAATGTTAGAACAAATACTTCAACGTTCCATGTTGTGGGAATGGTACTGTCCGATGATTTCTCCTTACTGGAGTCTTGCGAGGTAGTTGAATTGCCCCAAAATGTTTGTAGGCCTCCAGCATCATCCAAGTTGCTACAACTACGTGCCATTTGTGACAATACACGAGCAACACATGCTGGGGATATCTCTCTGGCACCTAAACCCGTTAATGCCGATCGACATTCTTCTATATTACTAGTAAAGCTGTATCCTAATTCCATAATCAACTCTACAAGAGTGTTGCTATCCTAAGATGAAAAATAAATAAATATAAATGTATTGCAATCTATCAATCCTCAACAATAAATAATGTTTTACCATTTGAGTGACAGCCATGTTTAATTCAATTTTGAATTGCAGAGTTTCCTCGTCTGCTGGATACAAGAATGGTGCTAGTACCACTGGTACTAGTTCACGAGGAAAGTCACGTCGCAAATGTTTAAGAAATTTTTCTTTCGTTTCCACAGGTAAATTGTATGGATTGGCAGTATGGAAAGCTTGGCTGAGTATCAGATGAAGGACCTGAGGCAAAGAGTCGTGCAAACCACCTTCCTGATGTTTGTTACTAGTCTCAGAGTTTATGTAATTCTTTATCAATTCAGGCAGCTGCTTTTGAGTATGCTCCAAGGCTAAAGCACGAATTTCAGCGTTTTCTGAATGCTGCAACGCAATCGCAAACGTGACCTCTTGTACCAAAGTCAAGCCAAGTGTTTTCTTCAAATTAGTAAAAAACTTTGGAGAGAAATTCAATGACTGAAAAATATATAGATCATCTTATGTAAGTATATGATCTATTTACAGCAATAGTAATAATGTTTCATAATGTACCTTTTGATGATGTAAAGGATTATCTATAGCAAAGCACAAAGTAGATATAAATGAAGGTTTGCTCAACAAGCTATTGCACTCCTGTTTTAGCAACTTTGTTTGGAAATAATCTTTCGCACTCGAATCTGACAGCTCACCCTTGGAAAAGTCAACGCACGATATCAGACAGCGGAACAAATGTCGATCTGCCTCTAGACCACCACACTGCACCAACTGCAGAACCATGAGAATTAGTTGATAGTTGTTTGACCTTTGATGACTTTGATACAAAGGATGTGTTCCATTTGGTGCTCACAACACTCGTGAGCATTTGTTCTTGTTTTAACATTTGTTGAACAAGAATGAAATAAACGTTACAAGCGTCAAATGGAACACATCCATAATGCATCAATATACATTTGTAATTTGTTTATTTGATATCTACTGATCTAACATTTAACCTGTATTTTATGATAAACTGATTAAAAATTTAGAAGAAATCTTGATAAATGGTAATAAAGAAGGTAACAAAGGACAGAATATATATCAGAATGGAAGAATAAAGACCTGCTTATGAGGTTAAGATAGAACTAAAGTAAACACCACATTGGTATACACACACACACACGCGCATACACTGATGTCGCAAGGATATGATAAGAAGATAACTAGACAGATATTGGTTGGCCAAGCATACAAAAAAATGACATAAATAACACATAATTTCACATACTCGCCTATATAACTTCCACGTTACTAAGCGAATATGTATAATCATGTTCGAGCTATTTACTAGACTTGTTCTTTTTTCTTCCTCTTCTTTCGTTCTGGAGAGAAAGAGAAAGAAAATGAACTGGTGCAAAAGTTGAGGTAAAAAGAACAGACCTACTGACTGAAGGAAGCCAAAGGCACACCAACATACCGCTTTGTGAGAATTATGACCAATGTTAGAAGTAGGAGGAGAGAGAACTTGTAAAGAATTTTTTGAAAGACATGGCATAAGGGGGAAAGACAAAAATGAAGAAGCTTTCTGTTTAACTTCTTTTCTAGGATCAATTTGTTACTCACATCCGATATCTCTTGACAGATGTCCTCGAAATTTTTTTTACTCAAATTCGCAACCAAATAACTGATTTGTGACAAAGTAAAAGACAACGAGTCCAGGTTCATAGTTCCATGAATACGACCTCGAAAGCTTCAAACGCGTTTGAAGCTTTCTTCGGTATCCACGAGTTGCCGCCGCCGCCGTCGCCGCC
>NW_017299641.1:1212081-1227517 GCF_001594075.2 Trachymyrmex cornetzi
TGCTGCTGCCGCCTCGGATTCTCTCCACCACGTTAAAAGCACGAAAGTTACATTGGCACAATCCTATGGCCAACATCGGGATTGATATTATTAAGATACGGATTTCACAGCAACGTCATGGCGAGCGCAACACGGATGGGGCTCACGAAGACGCATCAGCCGCTAGCTCAAATCGGTTCTTCCTTCTTCCTAGCTGACTGTCGCTGTTACTAACAAATTGCGAGATCCGCAATCTTCGTTGGCGATCCGCACGTTGTATATACAGAGCGACACAAACGCGAGTCACTATATTGTTCACACTACACTGAGTACCATTCAGTATTGTTACCGCCGATGTGCCGTCTCTTCGCGGTCAGATTCGCCCATGATGATGTAAAAATCATAAATATTGATAAAGACTGTACAGAGTCCCCTACGGGATGCGCCTTCGTTCAAGGAGATCAAAGTAATAACACAAGCTGCTGTTCCCCCTCTCTCACTCACTCTCTCTCTCTCTCTCTTTCCTTTTTTTCTGTCTTATCGAGATCCGTCGGGAATCAAAACCCAAATGTTGAAACGCAATATGGCACCCAATTGTACAACCGTTTACTGACGAAAAAAAATCGCATGCGTGTTGCACACTATCTTCCCTGATGCAATATATATTTCCTCCGCGAGATATATTTCTATTCTTATTTAGACGTAACACAATCCCACTTTCACACAAGTAACGATCCCTCACTATTTCGCGTCGATTTGCATCGACTTGCATCAACTCGTGTAAACGATAGACCATAGACACCATGGATTAGAGAAAGAGATCACTGGAGAATACAAAATTCTAGCTTAGTTTACATCGTGCGCTTGATATAGGTAATAACTAGTAACTTCTACTGAATATTATCTTAATTTTGGCGATACGTGTAAATATATATATGATCCGAACATTTAATTAATCATTTTGATGCATAATTGTGAACCATGTATTACGTTTATACAGCTCAATTTATGGCTTCTGTATGCATGTGCGTACGTATGTATATACCTAAAGGCAAATTTTCACGAGCTGCTTTAACCGGCTATTTCAGCGACAAAAGGATCACGTGATCAAAATGGACGCTTGATATTCATCAATTTGGACCACGTGATCCTTTTTGTCGGTAAAACAGCCGGTTCGTACATACAACGTGAAAATTTAGCTTGCCGCATGACAAGATGCGACACGGTAGCCAATAAGCTTACAGCTCCTGACTATGGCCGTAGTCCGAATCATGCTGACAACGCTCATGAGCATTGTTTGTCTTCGTTTAACATTTGACAAACAAGGATGAAATGATTTTTAAGCGTTGTGAGCGTGTATCGGACCGCGGCCTATATAGAGTCCTATATATAGAGAGAAGCGACATCGAACCCCCACCACTAGATCGGATCCCAGCCATCACTCCCTACGCCGCCATGTTTCGACCGCTAAAGTGTCGTAAACATAAACATACTCCAATCTCCAATTCTGTACTTCGATGTGAATAACAAGGTGTAGTGATTCTCTGTGTCATAACTTAGTTGAATGCACGTTCCTTTTGCATTCTGACAAGCGAGACACAACTGAAGTCGGCGACCACATCAGGCCACATGTGCAGCTACATGTAATCAGCTGCGGTCACAATATGGCTGCTTCACTTAGGAGGGGATACCCAATCAGAAACTCGGACAACAATGTCGCTTTTCTCTATATATATCTCCTCTCTAGCATGCAACTAATGTAGAATCGGCTTTACATGCGGTAAAACGATTTGATTGGTTGACGCAAGTGATTACGCTTGTGGTACGTTTATAACAATGTCGCTTTTCTCTATATATATCTCCTCTCTAGCATGCAACTAATGTAGAACCGGCTTTACATGCGGTAAAACGATTTGATTGGTTGACGCAAGTGATTACGCTTGTGGTACGTTTCCACTGAGCGCGTCAAGGCCCGTCTACAATACACGGAGTAAGAAGTAAGAGTAAAAAATTGACCAATCACAGTCGAATGTGAGAAGAATAATCGACTGTGATTGGTCAATTTCTTACTCTTACTTCTTACTCCGTGCATTGTAGACGGGCCTTTAATTGTTACCACAGCTGTTCACATATGCTATGTAACACAGCTGACACACGTAATCGCTAACGGAATCCACCGAGTACATTCTTTTTCTTCAATTTTGCTGCCTTCAGTTAATCAGGGATGTCAATATCGCCACAACAAAGTGAACAAAGTATAGAGTGTTGGAGGTTGGAGTATGTTTATTGTTTACGACTTACTAACTACGACACTGGTGTCCCAATATGGCGCAGGAAGTGATGGTAGGGATCCGATCCGGTGGTGGGGATTCGATGTCGAGTCTTTTTATTATATTGCTTTATATGTAGAACTCTAGCTCCCACCTATCGTATATAATTGATGTAATCAGCATTAAAATAGATGATCATTTGTGTGGAAACACATAAAATTAATTCCCGAATTCAGGAAGAAACGTTTCTATTTTTTTAATAATAATTTTATCGTATTCTTGAATATGCTAATCAATAATATTTTTTAGTAATAAAACTAAATAAATTAATTTATTTCTCCGAAATTTCACTGAAATTTTACTGAAATTTCATTGAAAAATGTTTCAAAACTTAAAACCGTGTTCGCGAAATTTCAACGAATTTTTTCCACTAGAGAAGCAATAAACAAAAAATAGCAATTAAAAATAGAACTGACACATGGAAATTAAAATATTTCTGATATAATTTCATATATCAATTTTGTAACAAATTGTTATAAACATTATTATAAATATTGACTGCAGAGAGAAAATATGCCAATGGATTTTGTAGGAAAATTAAATTACGAAAATAACATATAATTTTTACTTTTTCATATATATTATAAGTTTACTGATATCAAATTAAAAGAGTAAAAGTACTATAAACGTAGTTTTATATACATATAGTATTATATAGATATAATTTTATATATCTAAACGACTGTTCAGTTTTTAGTGCTTCTCTTTCTCGATCTGAGTTATTATTTCATAGCACTTATAAATGGAAACGGAGATACAGAAACATAGAAAAAAAAGAGTCAATGTTCCGGATGAAATTCGGAATTCCCTATGTACATTCTTATGTTAATTCTGTCGTCTAGCATTTATTATGCATTACGTAAAAAGATGGAGACGCGCCTTTTTGTATGTACCAAGGTCGCGATGAACGTAGTTTATTTTTTCACAATGATCGTCGCAAATTCGTTCGCTTTCTCGCTTAAAATTCTCCCTATTTACATTTTTAACAAATCCTTATTATTGCTGCTAACATTTAGAACAAAAAGTATAATGACAGAGAGATATCGAAGCGAAATATAAATTTTTTAATTTCTCAATTATATTTAAAAACAATATTTTTTAATATTAATTCCGTATATATAAGTTTTGTTTCATTAAAATTTTATAAATTTTAATTTCAATTTAATAAGAAGCTATTAAAGCTTTTTACATGCGTTCTGCATGGCATAGATATTCAAAGTATGCAAACGGCACATATATACTGTTAAAAGATTCTTGTTCTTAAAAAATTGATATCTATGTATAACTTCTTACGCGGAGGATCATCTCTGTGGAGGGGAGATTTTTATTTTTGCATTTTTTTGATCGATAACACGAGTACCGTGTTGATCATTTAAAATTGTGTCCTATATAGTATAATTCATTATTGTAGTACTTTTCTAATTCAAAAATGAATAAAACCGCAGTACAAACAAATAAAGCAATACGAGAAGCATAACATAAGTAGATCCTAGAAATTAATGGGCGACGTCCAAAACTTAAATGGATGTGAGGAAATTGACAATCTGTACGATAGCATAACTTTAGCTCGAAATTCCTGTAGAGTCACTAGACTGGGTTCAATGTCAGCGCGTAGGGAAACGAGTCTTCGATCGATTTGACTCCGACAATTAAATGAGACCTCGAGAAAGGTGTAGCCAAATGGAAAATATGGATATATGAGAGAATTAGTAAGAACGTGAAATGTTTACAAGTTTCTTGTGGTAGGGGCGACCAAGTCCAATCTCATCGTATAAAAGTCTTTGGATCTACTGCTCCAAGAAGAGTCAGTCTTCGTTCGAAAACGTGATCTCAGCAAGGTACGTTACATACCCGTATTTAAGACGAGAGGACAGAAACATAAATCAAACTTAATCAACTTTTCAAGGAACAAGACTTTTTGTCAAGTTGAAAAAGAATCCCTTGTGTTCAAATTTGCCTATACCATCGTAACAAAAATCGTATCTAAAAGATATTTTGAAGGTGAACAACAAATTTATAATTGAAAAAAGTAATAATTATAATATAATGTTATTTATTATTTATATTTATTAAATATAAGTTCGATCAAAATGATGATATCTGGAGACACGGTAGTGTCTCCTAAGACCCTAAAGACATGGCATGATATTTTTATATAACGATAATTTATCGTCAGAAATATTATACTTATTTTACGTGTTTATTATTTAATCTATGATGTCAAATGACGAAAGATTAAATTATCGTTATGAGTTATGACCATCTTGCTATTTGGAATAATTAATTACAACGTGGTTAAACATATATAGATACTTCTTTCTTTTAAAACTTATATATGTACGTTTCGTACATATACAGGGTGTCCCATTTTAATTGACCACCTCAAATATTTCAATAAACAGTGCATTTTAGGAAGAAATGTTTTAGACAAAAGTTTTGTCACTTCGAGGGGGTAAAATAAAGATGATAAAATGTAATTGCGTTATTAACGTTAAAAATAAAGAAATGTAACGATGTTACTTATCCGCGTTATCGAAAAAAAAAAGTAATTGTAAGGATAGTAGGCGTGCTATACACTTCAGATCGATTTCTGAAGCATCAAATCCATGCCATTGATCCTGGAGAAAAACTTTCCAGGTAACACGCATGTCTAAAAGATAGATACGTCGACAAAATTATAGTAGTGTTGATGGTAAAAGTGGGGCTGACTAATTACAAGATAACAGATGTCAAATACGTTCGTTTAAGATAAAATCACTTAATTTCGATAATTCGTACAATATATAATAAAACGTTTCCGACAATTTAAAATGAAATTGAGATAGGGCCGAAAACCGACCTTATTGTCCTTTTATCTAGAAATAGGATATAGCTAGGATGTAAAATCTAAAATCAGAATTATGGGAATAAGTAACTCGATCGTTACTTACGTTTTTTAGTATTTGGTAGAATATTTTATCATGAGAAAAAATGAACTGAAATATTAAATAATCACTGTGACGTCATTATCGCGTATTATCGTAGTTTAATATATAACATTACATTTATAACAAAATAACGGTAACATATAGCGGAGTTAAGCGCACGCTATAGAAATAGAAGTGTACAATACGAATTGTACTGATCGAGTTTATAAGAGATTGAGACAAATAACAAGAGAGTATAATTTTCTATGTTCTTTCAGATGGCGATAAGGTACATCGTGATGCTGACTACTATGTTGGCTGTAATCTACGTTAAAGCGGAGTCTGACACCGTCGGTCAGAATCCGCAACAGACCTTAGTTGCACCTGCGGTATCATCGGAAGTTGCACCGCTGAAACTGTACCAGGCGGAAGCGGTATCAGGCGAAGTAGCCGAGACGCAACCGCGTAACAAAAGAGCGCCAGTTTTGCTTCTGAAAAAGGCTCTCTTGGGTAGTGCTCTCCTCGGTGCTGGAGCCTTGGGTGCTGGAGCCTTGGGTGCCGGAGCCTTGGGTGCCGGAGCTTTAGGTGCCGGAGTCCTCGGTGCCGGAGTCCTTGGCGGTGGATTGTACGGGGCTAAACAGTGAGTCAATTATGTCTAAGGAAACTGCCTAAAAAGACGGAATATCGAAAGTAAAGGAAGACAGGATTTTACGTCAAGTTTATAAATCAAGGTGTACATCTACAAAGTAATATAAAAATTCCTGCATTCTCGCTACGGCTACATTAAATCGTGATGTTAGAAGCGAGAAGTCAAACAAGTCTTTTTTTCGAGATAAATTAATTGTTTCGCATATTTTCATATTTGATTAAAGTACAAATTAATAAAATGTACCGAAGATTCCTTTTTCGACTAGCGGATTAATGGACAGCTGTCCATCAATTTTTCACGGAATGCTCGTGACTTTACTTGCTCGCAGGATCGCAGCAAATTGACGAAAACCATTACGGTCGAGAGAAAGAGAGTTTGTAATATCCTATCTATTTTTTTAAGTTAGGGTCTCCGATCCCCTCTCTAATTTATTGCAATGTTACAGTTACTTGAAATTTCTACTGTTCCTTAATTAAAAGACTCACTTTACACGCACGAGGGTTAATTTAATTTACGTGATGCTAATCGGATTTCATATTAAGTCTAACTATATCGAAAGTTTGCTAAAGATATTAGAATGAAAGTGTCAAGGAAAATGTTACATTTGTTTTAGCTTTGGTGGTGGATATGGCGGATATGGCGGATATGGAGGATATGGAGGATATGGCGGATATGGAGGATATGGATATCCCCATTATCATAGCTATCCCAATTATCAGTATCACTACCACAGCCATCCTCATTATCATAATTACCATCACTACGGTAATTATGGACCAGGTTATGGCTATTGGTAAATTGAGACTGACTTCCGATCAATGCATTATAGGTAAGAGTTTGATATATATATTACAAAACTATTATTTGGTGTTGTTCTGAATTGTCATTTTCCAATATAATGTATAAAAAAAAAAATTAAAAACATTACAAGGTGTTTCGTAAAGACCATAACAACGTTTAAGGAAATGCTATGACTGAACTTAACCGATGTTAATAATAAACTTTTTAACTTCAAACTCAGTTAATTCTTATCGTTCGCCTTCTTGTTCAAACGCATCTGTCCTTATCTAACATATTATCATCTCTTGTAAGATCCAATATATACTTCTTACTAGACACAATTACTGCTTTTTTAGGCCACTATTTCATTTGTGCGTTTTTATCGTATGAGAAATTTTTCAAGCCTGTTCTCAACTAGAGTATCTTTTAATTTTTAAACAAGAAAAAAATAATACTCGGGTTGACATAGTCGAGTTTTGGAACGCACATCCCTTAGATGGATTTAAATGGCAAAAGGAAAAAGAAAAAAAATTCAGAATGACACAATACAACGATTAAAAATCAATTAATTAAATAATTTCAGAAACAGAAAGAGATTCATTCACAGAGAAATGTGTTTATACGAGAGTCTTTAAAAATAAATATTTTTTAATTCTTTGCAACCTTTGTGGAAATACAAACGTAACATTACATAAACTTTATTTTACACATATACAGGGGAATCACCTGAGGCTGGCCACCCGAATAACACCCACAATTTTGGAGATAGGAAAAAATGTTTTAGATGAAAGTGGAACGGTTTCAAGGGAAACGTATTTTGATCATGTTATCTTTTTTCTAGGTGGAGGCGTCGAAAAGATATGACGGTCACCTCCACTTTTTTAAATGAAATTATATAATTTTTTTTACGTAATATGATTCCTCTACTACTTATATGACATATAAAAGTATTAGGGTAGAGATATAAAAAAACCAATAGTTTACGAGATATTTTATACTTTATTGTGATACATATTGACATAATGTTAAATAACTCGGTAAACTATTAATTTTTTGATAATCGTACCTTAATACTTTTACGAAAAGAATAATGAATCAATTGGTGAAAAGAAAACACATATACTTATTTTAAAAATTATCCATTTTTTGCACATATTTTTTGCCAGAATAAAATATATCTCGTAAACTATTGGTTTTTTGATATTTCTACTCTAATACTTTTATATGCAGAATAATTAGAGGAATCATATTACGTAAAAAAATCATACAATTGCATTAAAAAAAAGTAGAGGTGACCTTCATATCTTTTTGACGCCTCCACCTAGAAGAAAGACAATATGACCAAAATACGTTCTCCCTTGAAACCATTCCACTTTCATTTAAAATATTTTTTCCTATCTCCAAAATTGTGAGTGTTATTCGGATGGCCGGCCTTAGGTGACTCACTCTGTATATCAGAATTGTTTCCATATATGTATATCACATTATGTATGTATACAGGATGTTCGGTTTCTACCGTATTTTCCTTTAGGACGTATTCTTGAGATAATTTTAAGTCGAAAATTCGAATATGAAAATGTCGAGACTGTAATATTTTTTAAACTAGTAGCGATTAAATTTCACTAATCACGGAGCTGAGACATTTCATGCGTTCAGACATGATGATATGACAAGTAAAAATACTGCTCTATGAGGGCAACTTCAAGATCATACAAAGTATCATACAAAATATGCAATATTTTTATTAAGAAATTGTTTTATTGCTTCTATATGACAAATCGATTTCGTACAGAAGCAAAAACAATTTCTTAATAAAAATATCATTGTATATTTTGTATATGATCTTGAAGTTACTGAGAGAGCCCTCGTGGAGTAATACCTTTATCATTTGTTATGTCATCGTGCTTGAGTGCACGAATTAATGTCAGTCCCCGTGATTATAGTAAACTTTAATAACTATTAATTTAAAAGATATTATGGTCTCGATATTTTGGTATTTGAATTTTCGACTTAAAATTTTCTCAAGAACACCTACTTTTGTATACGAAAAATTTATTTTGTAGGCCCGTTTTAACAGCAAATAACATGAATTTTTCAACATTTTTTAATTTTTAACCGCCATTGTGCATATTATATCTTGATATTTTTTTTCTATTTTAGGTTCAGTTTATAGAGAGGGATCTCATAAACAAAGTAAAACAAAAAAAAAATTGAAAAATTCCAACTCGTTCATCCACAATCGTGGCAAAATCACAGCAGTGTGCAAATGGCACAGTCACTTTCAATTACTTATATCTCCCTCAAATATTCATATTTTTTGGATCTGACTTTTGCATCTGATTTTGTTCAATAAAGAAACCTTAAAGACATACTAAAAAGAAAATTTTCTTTAGAGTTCTTAAAAGGATTTCCGACACATTCAAGGATCACAGTACTACGAATATTTGTTACACACGAAGCGCATAGACTGCATGAACGCATCAGATGCATCAATTGTCTCAAGTGAAAATAGAAGAAGCAATGCACTGGAAAGAGTGCTAAGAATTCGGTACGGATAGTGCAATCTAGGAATTTCTCAGCGCTACCAAAGCGCACATTGATTAAATCGAAACGATTTTCTATGGCAGTGTTCGTATATTATCGCCAGTTGTTAGTACAGTATAGTATACGTAACTGGAAATATAGATATTTTCAATACTAGCAGTTAATTGGCAGTAATATACGAATATGGCCTATGCACTGTGGTCTATGCGCTATTTGCGTAACTCGGAACGCACCCCTAAACGGGGCTTTATAATACTTAGACTCGATTGCACCAACGTTACTTTTAAGCGTGACTTAAATCTCTCTCTTTCTGTCTCTATCGGCTTTAAAAAAAGATTTTTTTTAAGCTCCGCTTACAGTCAAAGCAACGTTAGTGCAAACGGGTCTTAGCGCACGCCTATACCCGGTAATCCCTGTGCGACAAGCGACCGCGACCGATGCGCGTATACTTGGCAAGTTGTCCGCGCGGATACGTGTTTATTTGGTGATCTTCAGAAATTAATATCTTCTAATGTATTATGAAAATTACAAAATGAGATAAAGGACTTTTCGGCTCTGTTCAGTCTATTCTACTTGCTCACGAGAGGCGATCTCGTAGATCGGGGACACCCTATATATCCTTCACTGACTTCAAAAAATGTCTTGTCAAGATAATAAATAAAAATAAAAAATTTATCTTTGCATAAATAACACATTTCATAGAAAATATATTTCATCAAAGATACAATAATTAAGATGCAAATAATTACAAGAATACGCATCTATCATGTTTTATACATTGTATGTATAAGGTATACAAGTGTATATAAAATATAAAATACACATTGTATATCAAACTAATATATTTAATTCTGCTAATCTGTATTGTCGTGTTTGAGGATTTCTGACAAGAACGATGTTAGATTTTTCGTTAATCATTCCGAGTAATGAGATTAATGTGATATATCCGATACCAATACCTTTTGCTTGACTAAATGAAAAGTTCCCTAGTGTTATATATCCCATAACTTCTCTATCGCAAGAATGACGAACTTCTGCACTTTTTGGAAGATATAATTCAGACATTTTTACCAGTTGATCAGATATAATTTTACGATGCGATGAAACGATTGTACGTTCATTTTCGTTTAACTTGTCCGGTTCCTTTAGTAACTTTAACGCATTGTTTTTCAACACTTGCTTCCGTCGAACTCTTTGTCGTCTTAGTCGTTTTAATATTATCAAATGATTTTTTCGTAATGCTTTACGAATTTTTTCGTTTGGATCGTTATGACATTTTTCTACAGGTCCAAACCATTTCTTATTAGTTTTAATCCTGTTCAAATCTTCGAATGTCGGCATGCATATGATAGCAAATTTTTTCGGCGATCCTTTTCCCACTATAGATATATGAACATGTATTAAACAATTTTTATAATCGTCTAAATTTGGAAAATTAGATTGCGTATTTCGAGCAAGAAATTTTGCATTTTTATTTTTGGCAGGACAAATACCTGCTTGTAAAAGTAGCAAGATTTCGCGATTTCTTAGAACATAAAAATCTTCGTTGCCCGACCAGTTTTTCATCAAATTTTTCCAATCGCAAAAGAAAGGACTACGAATTCCAAACTTGACAAAATTAATTCTTCTATTTGGTGGGCAACGGAAATATTTTTTAGTCAATTGTTCCTTTGTAATTAATGCTTCTCTTATGTAGGCAGGACTGTCAGGATCATTGACATCAGGTGTATTTGGATTCAAACTTTCAAAAGCTATCGATCTTGATTCTTGAAGTCCACCTGCTCTTGCACATTGCATTAAAAATGCAAGCCAAAATGGCATTGCCCATCTAGCTGGTACAACAACATCTATGCCAGAATCTAAACCTGTCAACATACGTCATTGCATTATTCTTAATAAATGATATTCAAAGAAAAAAAATTGAAAATTTAAAAATTTCGTAAGATTATATGTAGGATAAGCTTTTTAAATGTATAATCTAACTTTTTATTTTTGTATTTTATACATGTACGTATACGCGCGCGCGCGCGCGCGCGCGCGTGTGTGTGTGTGTGTGTGTGTGTGTGTGTACACATACATATATACATATATACAGAATGTCCCGAATTTAATTAATAATCAAACTTCGTGGAAGCGTGTAGAGGATTGATAAAATAAGAAAAAAAATTCTTTAGAGATATACTCGTTTTTCCTTCGTTTTGGAGAAAATCGCAAAAAAAAGACAAAACGCAGTTTTAATTTTTATACTTATTTATTGCTTATTCATTTACACTTATTGTTCACATTGTCACTTGCTTAATGCAGATATTCAAAATATTGGCCTTTTGCAGCAATGCACGCATTGCATTTTGTACGGAGCTCATGTCACAGTCAAACACTAATCTGATTAATGTAATGGATACGTTCGATAGAACGCAACAGTTTTGCAACTGTATTTTATGATTGTCTGCTGGGGTAAGATTATTCCTCTAAATCTAAAGATATAATTCAATCAGCGCGAAGAAAACTTCCAACAATTGGAAAATAAACATTCTGCTGAACGCAGCAAACAGAAAATCACATTTGGTATTTTTTTGCGTTTCTCTCCAAAATGAAGCAAAAACGAGCATATCCCTAAAGGAAGAAAGGACACACACGCACACATGTATTAATTTATATTTAATTATGTGTATACACGTGCGCGCGCGCGCACGCGTGTGTAATTTGATGCCTCATTCATCCAAACATGAATCACTAGAATCCATCCGTTTTTTTCTTCTATTCAAAATGATTAAAAAAAAATTCACCAACATACTTTTAACTTACTAAATAAATATTGAAATTTTATTTTGGAAAATAATAAAGTGTAGTATAATTTACAATTATTGGAAGACTCAAAGAAACTTGCAGAAACAGGAATTGCTCGGTCACTAATGACCCGACCATGTACAAACACAGTAAGGGTTAAATTAAAATTTAATTAAGTTTAAGTTGAATTTTAAATTTAATGAAGCTATATATAATCTAATAATTGAATTATATAAAAAAAGGTAGATTAGAAGATAATCAGACAAGTCGGTTAATAATACTTTCATGTCTCCGGAGGTAAGAGTATTTGAAAATTTAAATTATTGAGAATACGATGACGTTAGTTGCTCGCGAGTACGGTCATATGTACTAGTTTATCATCTAACTTTGACCGAAAGTAATGCTTCTTGTATATTTAGTTAGAATAACATTAATAAATTTCACAAAAAATGCGAGTAATATAAAATTATTGCCCATATCATATTCCTATCCCAAACTTGTAAATTTTTTATTTAAAATCTTTTTTTCTAAAATGAGAGAAAAATACCTACAAAATAATTTGGATATTATAGAAATTAAAATGGTCCACCTTAAATATATTCTTACAAAAAATATCAAGAATTAAACATTATATACCTGTGATAGTTCCCGGCTTCTGAATAAGAAGTATAGGTATCTTTGCCATAATGTCCTCAGTATAATATTGATCGTTTGAGACACCGGGCACAAGACATTCACTTCTGAGTTTGTTAATAATGTCTGTAGGCATACAAGAACTGCTTACAATACGACGTATTTCTGAATCCCAAATTGGAGAATAGTTAGAATTAGTTACTAGTTGATCAACTAGAATCGATCGAGAAAATGTTTCTGTTATTTCGGTATTACATTTTGTTCTCTTCTCAGGTAAATAGAAGCGGGGATCTAAAATAGTTACTCCAATAATCATATTTGTTGCCAAGTAATTTGGTGATCCCAAAGACATCAGTATTTGCCATAATTGTTCTTGCACCTTGAAAGCCTCCTTATTTTCTTCTTTTTTATAGTAATTAATATACCATGTATTTTTACCAAGTTCTGTATTTAGATATTTAGAAATCGTAATATCTTCATTTATTTTATCAATCACTTTTTTCTCTGTAGATTGTACATTATCTATTGATATTTTACTCCTTAATGAGTTGTCATTATCTTTCAGAATAGTGTAATCTGTACAAAAATCTAATTTATTTAAGGATGGCAATTGTAATGCTTTCGTTAGTACATTTAGAGTCAATGCCCCACGAAGCCGAAATCTATTTAATGCATTTCTTAATATAATCATTGTACAACCTACATTATTTGTGTACAAACAGTTCAAGTTATGGATAGTACTAGCTACATCTTGTTCAACATTATTCTGCTTAAATTCAAAACTTGATATAATTTCATTAAGAAAATCGTCATAAAAAGCAGGATGTACCCAGATCCAAATAGTTCTAACATTTGTTTGGACGTCTGATTTGTTTGGTTGCCAGAAAAAATCCACATTACCAATAGGAAATTGTGGATAACCATTTTTCTTATAAAACATTAAAGTACCTTCTCTATGACCATTAATATATTTTTTCGCTGTGAAAGTTAACATTGATGTGTTACAATGTGTTTTCAAAGTAGTCTTTAATGATTTTTCTTCTCCTGTTATTTCAATACAAGTATAATAAGAAATATCTTGTAGGAGACAATATTTTGTAGCGGCTCGATAATTAGCTCTAAAACATTTATCATTTGAATGACTAGCAATTCTATATCCCCATTTGTCAATCATGTAAAAACGTTTTGCATGCCAGATATGCGTTTCTAACCATATTTTATCGCGTTGTCTGTGATTATATTCGGAAAGTAAATTGCGTGGTCTTCTACGATACTTTCGAGACAATCGTTTGTTTGTGGATGGTAAATCTTTGCCATTTCCTGATTTTGCCATTTGTGCCAAATGTGCCTCTCGCAGTCTACGTGGCAATCTTTTGACATTATGAGACATGACACGTCTACGCATATATATTGGAAGTTTTTGAAATATTAACTTGGTCTGTTTAGGATTTTCTGTAAGTAAAAAGAAAAAAATAATTCAATCAATATGTAATATAATAATAACAAGTTAGATTCATCTAGATAGAATAGAATCACAGACTATACGGATCTTATATTTAAGTCCGTCTTAAGTATAGTTTTAAGATGTCAATCAGATAAACCAATCAGAGAGCCATATTAGTATCTAAAGACATTACTTAAGACGGTCTTAAAATAAAAATGGTCTATGAATACCGCGCGTCCTACGTGGTAATTAACTTATTGGATGAAAAAAAGAGTAAAAGGGGAAAGGGGGAGAGGGAGCGGAACCCTCCGCAATCACGGTGCTAGGTACAGATGTATATGCGAACAATTCCCCATTTTCCTACCATCTCATAAAACCAAAGTAAATTTCTTTTTCTTTTTTTTTTTTTTTTTTAAATTAAATCTTGCTTTGCGTGCAAACACGGAAACCTACGTGGAACCGTGCTTCGTGTGGAAAGTTTTATAACTTTTGTCGTCGTAAACGATTCCACACGAGTTTACAACTCTTCACAAATGGTTGGAGTAGCGCAGAACTTTTTTTAACATGTTTTTTTTTTTGCGAATATTTCATTGTGCTTTATTCACTTCAAAATATTAAGTTCATATTTCGTACACTCTGCTATAGCGAGTAATATCAAAAACTAATGCGCAAGTGATCACTGGCCATAGAGCGTGACCAGTATTTCGCGGCTGTGACAGGTTTTCTAACCTTAATAGTCATCAAATTTAACACTTAATATCTTGGTTCGTGGGACAGAGCGATGCTTTTTTTTGACCAAATTCATTCGTTTTGGACAAAAACGCATTGATTAAGCATAATTTCATCGATTTTTAAGAAGACATAAACTTAACGATTACCATTCGAATTCAAATATTTTCGCATACCTATTGAAGATGTCATCGCAGAAATTTCATGAGCTCGTGAAGAGACAAAGTTCATAATAGACACCTCATGTGGGAGTGACTGAAATTCTCCCAAGAACTCATCAAATTGTTTCTTCTTCATGGTGTCTAAATTTGTAAATATATAATACACACATGCACACACACACACATATATATATATATACTACGTACAATTTTTTTTTACGCACACCGCGGATCAAATATTTACTTCTCTCCGTAACACCAAGCTGACCAAACGTGGAAAATCAATGACCATAGAGGCTAAGGAACGTAGAAAGACTCGAGACTCAAGACTCGGGGAGAGTCAAGGCATAAGCGGGGAGCACAGACTCTTGCATAACGCATAACACGTAATGCATAAGAATATGTACCAATCGAAGTTCTCCGTTTCTTTCCCTTCCATATAATAGAGAACTCTGGTTGGTTCAATTTCTTATGCCTCATGTGTTATGCGTTAT